>NW_028230437.1:8087258-8255514 GCF_043228905.1 Azolla caroliniana
TTGAAATTGATTGTCAATGAGAATGTCAAATGTAATTCATCTCGGTGTCGAACTCAAGAGTAGATTTGGCATTTCTCACAGCTTCCTGTAAACTCCGCTACATCTTTGTACATATTCTTCCACCAATATTTTTTTTTGATATTCTTAAATGTTGCCCGTGTTCCCCGAGGTCGAGCCCAATTGGATTTGTAAAATTCAGATATTATTTGTTTATGTTATTCCTTTCTACCGATTACCCGTAGTGGTATGCCATCCGGTCTTTTCAGCTCTCCCCAAATTAATCCATTGTCTCAGAAGAACTTGCTGACTTGCCATTTCTTCCATCGAATCTCGGCTCTATTGTCTTTATGGTCTGATGATTCCTTGATTTCTTGTAGCACCTTCCCGATCAGTAAGCTTTCTCCTTTGTATTCGTCTTCCTGGAACTCCTGAGTTATGTTCACCCGAGATATATGCCTCGAGGTAAAGTAATTTTCGGAAACTTCTTCATTATCCGTTTCAGCTACTTAGTCTCCAAACCGTGCTCTTGATAACATATCTGCTACCGTGTTTTCTTTTCCAGAGATGTGTCGGATATCTGGATTAAGTGACTTTACATATGCAATACATCTTAGCATAGCCACGTCCGGTACCGTGCAACATCGCATCATCTCTACTATCGGAAGACAATCCATTTCGATCACTACTTCGGCTCCAATCAAATCATCCTGATCCGATTTTATCGCCGACACAACTCCCCATAATTCTCTTTTAACTTGTGCATATATGCATTGCCTTTTGTTTAGAATCTTTGCTCCGAATCGGATCGGATATTGCGAACCATCCGAGTCGACTTGGTTGATGACCCATCCGATCCGAATTGGACTTGTATCAACCGTTACTATGATCGGCCGGTCATAGTTTGGCTTCTTAAGTGTTTCAGCCCTCCGTAGTAATTTCTTGAGCTTCTTCATGGCATTGGTATGTTCCAGCCTCCATTTGAACTTCTTACCCTTCTGCAACAAGTGATAGAGTGGGTCTGCAATATGTGCATAATGTACAATCCATATGTGGTAAAATGAACATGCACCAAGAAATCTACGGACTTCGGATTGTAACTCGCATATCTCTTTCATAGCTTGAATCACATCAATCTTGATTGGCGACGGTCTTCGGCTGTAGGGCCCACATAGATGTCCGACTACCAATATCTCTTCTTGTCCGAATACCGATTTCTCTCCAGAGAGTGTTAGGTGCACATCATCTAACTTCCGTAGCACTTTCTCGCAATCGCGAATATGGTCAACTACGAACTTTCGGCATCCTCGATCATCCATAGTCTCATCCTTTTCTTCCACCGCACATCCTTTCATCGAAATGTCGCCTAGGAACGACATTGTTATCTCCGGAATGCAGTCTCAGAGAACCTTGTTCATTGCATTCATCATATGTGCGACCGAGTTTGTTGCTCCTTGTGGTAGCGTGCACATCCGAACTAATTCTGGCTAGTTGGAATTGGTCATACCCAGAGTATAGGCCTCCAATGGAGTATATCGCGTGTCCGGAAAATGCTTCTGGAAATTCATCCACTATCGGACCAACTCCAGAGTTTCGGATCGTGACTTTATTCACCAGTTCTAAATCTTGAATGAACCGGAGTGACCCATTCTTTTTCGGAACCGTTGTCGTAGTGTATTCCACACACTACGTGAAACCATAAAATAATATATCCGATTTTAGATACATATAAATAAATAAATAATATATCAAAAGAATTTATCACGTGCATAAGGCAGGATTTGAACCATGCACTTCCACGTAGATAAACCCCAACTTTACCATTGTAATAACTTATCTTTAGTGTTATAAATATAGATTTAATACATATAAGACCTTTATTTACACATACCTTTATTAAAAGGTAAAAATCATGTATTCTTTAGAGTGTGAATATTTTATTTACACGTGACATTAAAAGTGACTCATGCACATCTAGCGTGCATGAGCCCTATATTTAGGAAATGACAAAGCATCACATGCACATTTAGTGTGCATGGACACTTTAGGTGAAAAAGCATGAAGCCATGCTTAGCCTCTTCCATCTTTATATAAGGAGGAGAGAAATATGTATAAGGTTGTTGATTAATATAGAAGAATTGATCAATCTAATATATTCGTGGGATTCACGAATTTTGCCATCTAAATTACTCTTATAATCTAAATATTGTTTTAAAATACACTAAACTCGTGGGATTCACGAGATTGCTATCTTACTTCTCTTCCTATTATTCATATCTAGCCTTAAGTTGTATTCCTCTTCCTCCTAGTCCAAAACCTCGGCGGTTCCCACCCGACTCACGCAACGATCCAGAGCCGAAAGGCACGACACCGTAAACCATGGATTTGAGTACGGAGCGTTTGATGGCTCTAGAATCCCCATCGCCACCTTTTCTGTGAGTAGTTCAAAGAGGGTTTCGGAACCGATTCCGAAACCGAGAACCGGATTGGAAGACCATCAACCAAGGGCTCGGGAGACTACAACCAAGAAGGGGATTGATGCATCTACGGTGGAGCAACTATTGAAGGAGATGGAGAATTTGAAGATCGCGATGGTGAAGAAGTCGGATGACCGCCCCAGAAGCTCCAAGTATACGGACCGACGGTGCATATGGTGCGATAGCGCCAAACACGATCGGAGGGATTGCGACGAGCATAAGGAGGCGCTACGGCGGGATCTCATCTACCACGAGGGAAACCGGATTCAATCGATGGACTCTCGGAAGCCACTCCGACCGAACTTCCGGAAAGGCGGCATGAAGAAGGTGCTCGAGGAGAAATTGGCGGCAAGAAGCAACTATGCGACAACCGCGGGAATATGTGTCGGGGAATCATCGAGAGCAAAGACGTCTTTTTGGCCGGAAGTTCTAGAAAACACCGAGAAATCCGACTCCAACGAGATCCGAAGCACCGCAGAAGGCGTCCGGGAAGCTACAGGATGGGAGTGCCCTGTCGACAAGAATAGCGTATATGCCCTGTGTCAATTGCATAAGGTGTATGTGGACAAGAAACGACGACGCACGGAGGATGCGGCCAGGCCATCGAAGATACCGGAAAGCTGGAACTCCGGAGGTAAGGGAAAAGAAAAGGCGACTCCGGCATTCAAGCTCGCCTCGGACATAGAACAACAAACCGACTTGAAAAGAGTGTTCGAGGAAAGAATCTTGCATAGCCGAGTAGATTTCTCACTTCGGGAGCTACTCGGAATAGCAAAGAAGGAGTTCCACGATCTTCTCGTGGATCTCGTGAAGCGAAAAAGACAAAGTACGGAGGAAAATGCTCCAAGGGTGAATGCGAACACCGTTTTAATGATCGACACCGAAGTGGAGGACGAAATTCCGAACTCCCACTATACAAGGCCACATTGGGCACGCGCGACTACGGAGACTCCGGTCCGAATCGGCAACATCAAAGAACCCGTGCTAGCATTGATTGATCACGGATCGGAGATCAACTTGATGTCCAAGGAGTTCTACCGGAAGGGGAAGTGGCCTATTAACACCAACCATGGATGGAAGATTCGGGCGGCCACCAAAGCAACGGAAGATCTATTTGCGGCTTGTCCGGATGTGACGGTGAAGATCGGGGATGTCGAGATCGACCAAAATTTCTTCGTGCAAGATGAGGTTTCACATTCCGTCATCCTCGGCCAACCCTTTATCATGCCTTCACGGATGGAGACGAAGGTGCTCGATAGCGGTGCGGCTTTTGCGCGAATTCGGAGCCAAAACGGTGGGAAATCCGTCCAATTCCTAACGGTGCCGGCAAATCACGAAAGGAACAAGAGGGAACTCTTGTCCCAAGTGAGAATGGATTTTTAAAGTGGACTGTTGCAGAGTGGGGAAGTGATAGTCCGAGAAGCCCTGATACCCCACACAGGAAGAAAACTCTCGGAGCAAAACATGTACGAATCGGTCCGGATGGGGCATCTACTTACACGACCGTAACTGGAGGATTGAAGAAAGGATACCGACAAGTGGAGGATAAGTTGCGGTCGGCATCAATAATAAAAGAAGATGAAGAAATCGTGGGGATAGTCGAAGAAGTGTTCTATGGGAGCACGCTACAACAACTTGAAGAGCTTGCGGAAGATAAAAGCCAAGGGAACCAGGTAGTCCCGGTGGAATCGGTCGAGATGTACGAGATCATTGCGAAAATGGAGCCGGATACGCTCCGCAAAGAAGAAGCAATGGTAAGTATGAAATACAAGACCGTGAAGAAGAATGTGAAACCGACCGCGGGACCACTACCCGCCGATAGCGAACAAAAGAGGAAAGAAGTCTCGGGAGATCCGACACTTCGGAAGTCCGTGGATATCGGACATGCCTTCATGGATGAGACCCGGAAGAAACTTCGGATCGGTGGAGGTGGGTTCCTATTACAAAAAGAAGAAGAACGGTTTCGCGAGATGTTGGAGCAACACGGCAAAGCGTTTGCATTTACATCAAGGGAGATAGGGTGCGTCGATCCGAGAATAGTGGAGCCGATGGTGATCTTCACGATTGACCATGTACCGTGGAACCTGAAGCCGATTCCGGTGCCACGAGCGCATATTCCGAAAGTCATTGACTTGCTCAAGGAGAAGGTGGTGATGGGGATTCTAGAGCCATCAACTGCTCCGTACTCAAATCGATGGTTTACGGTTCCGAAGAAGAATGGGTCACTTCGATTTATCCAAGACTTGCAACCGGTGAATAAGGTCATGATCCGGAACTCGGGAGTCGGTCCGATAGTGGACGAATTTGCGGAAGCTTTTGCCGGTCGTGCGATATACTCCATCGGAGACCTATACTCGGGGTATGACCAATTCCAACTAGCCGTGGAGAGCCGAGACATCACAACCATGCGAACACCGATAGGATTAGTCCGAATGTGCACACTACCACAAGGAGCGACAAACTCGGTTGCTCATATGATGAACGCGATGAACAAGGTGCTTCGAGACTGCATTCCGGAGATAACGATGCCGTTCCTCGATGACAGTCCGATGAAAGGATGCGCGGTAGAAGAAAAAGATGAGACTATGGATGATCGGGGATGCAGAAAGTTCGTGGTCGACCATATTCATGATTGCGAGAAAGTGTTGCGAAAGCTAGAAGATGTGCACCTAACACTTTCCAAGGAGAAATCGGCATTCGGGCAAGAAGAAATATTGGTGGTCAGACATCTATGTGGGCCCTACGGCCGAAGACCGTCACCAACAAAGATCGATGCGATTCAAGCTATGGAGGAAGTATGCGAGTCAACATCCGAAGTCCGAAGGTTTCTCGGTGCATGTGCATTCTATCACATATGGATTCCGCACTATGCACATATAGCGGACCCGCTCTACCACTTGTTGCGGAAAGGTAAGAAATTCGAATGGAAACCGGAACACACCAAAGCCATGAAGAAATTGAAGAAGACACTTTGGAGGGCGGAAGCACTTAAGAAGCCGAGCTACGACCGACCGATCATAGTAACGGTTGATACAAGTCCAACCGGTATCGGGTGGGTCATAAATCAAGCCGACTCGGATGGTTCGCTGTATCCGATCCGATTCGGAGCAAAGGTTCTCAACGAAAGGCAACGTGGATATGCACAAGTCAAAAGAGAACTGTGGGGAGTCGTGTCGGCAATAAAATCGGATCGGGATTATTTGATCGGAGCCGAAGTGGTGATCGAGACGGATTGTCTTCCGATACTCGGGATGATGCGGTGTTGTATGATACCAGATGTAGCTATGCTAAGGTGGGTTGCATATGTCAAGTCGCTTAATCCGGAGGTTCGACACATCTCTGGGAAGGAAAACGCGGTAGCGGATATGTTATCAAGGGCTCGGTTCGGAGACGACATAACCGAATCGGATAATGAAGAAGTTTCCAAAGACTACTTCGCGTCGGAGCACATATGCCGAGTGAACGTAATCCGAGAATTCCGGGAAGAAGAATACGAGGGAGAAAGTTTGATGATCGGAAAGATGTTACAAGAGGCCGAGGACTCGACAAACGATAAAGGAAGAAGAGACGAGATCCGAAGGAAGAAGAGGCAAGTCCAAAAGTTCTTCTTGGAAAACGGATTAATATGGAGGGCGCCGAAAAGACCGGATGGTATTCCAGTTCGAGTAGTCGGGACAAAAGAGCAACGAAACCGGATAATGTCTGAGTTTCACGAATCCGATTGGGCTGGACACCGAGGAACATGGGCAACATTTGTGAAGATCAAGCAAAAATATTGGTGGAAGAAAATGTACAAAGATGTCGCGGAGTTCACGGAAAGCTGCGAGAAACGTCAAGTCTACTCCGGGGTTCGACATCGAGATGAGTTACATCCGACATTCTCACCGACAATCAACTTCAAGTGGATGGTTGACAAAGTGGCCATGCTGACCGGGATCGGACAAAAGAAATACTTGGTATTAGCTCGGAAAGATCTCACGAATCAAGTAGAAGGTCGAGCGCTTCAGAGGAAAACGTGTTCCGCGGTATGCCAATTTCTTTTGGAGGAAGTATTTTGCAGGTACGGGTGCGTAGGACAAGTGATTGCGGACCGGGGAGAACTCGACTCGGACAAAGCTAGGGGATTCTTCGCCAAACACGGAGTTCAGTTATCACTAACAACGGCATACAATCCGGAGGCCAACGGGAAAATCGAACGAGGACATAGTCCGATCGTGAAAGCACTTGCGAAGGCATGCGATGGAAAGGTGAAGGACTGGCCGCAGATGCTTCCGTATGCACTATGGGCGGATCGGACGACGCATAGCTCCATAACCGGTTACATGCCGGCAGAACTCATGACCGGACAAGCACCGGTAATGCCGACAGAAACCGCGATCGCAACATGGATAGTGCTACCGTGGAAGGAAGAGATGAGCCGGGAAGAACTACTAGCGATCCGGATACGACAACTAGAGGGAAGACTGGCAGACATAGCCGAAGCAATACGCCGACAACAAGAAGCACGATTAAGGAACAAAAGCCGGTTCGACACAAAGCACCGACTACGACCGAGGAGGATTGAAGAAGGAGACTGGGTGATCGTCTATGACAGTAGTTTGGACCATCAACATACAACGATGCGAAATTTCGCGAAAAGGTGGTTCGGGCCATACGAGGTTCGGAAAGTCTTCGACAACGGAACGTACCGACTGTCCGAGTTGGATGGAACAATACTACGAGTGCCTATAGCCGAAAAGCGGGTGAAGATTTTCAAGAAGCGGACCGACGACAAACCCTATGTGATCCAAGCCAAGGCGACAACGAGGAGCAATCAGACGAAGACCACGGTGATGCGGGAAGCGAAGAAAGTGAATTACAACTCATAGTCGACATAAGGGGAGAATCGGAGGAAGCTTTGGGTGAAGACGGATATGGGGAATCGAGAACTTCGGCACATACCAGAGGATGTGCGGGTTCGGAGGGGGCGAGTGTCGTAGTGTATTCCACACACTACGTGAAACCATAAAATAATATATCCGATTTTAGATACATATAAATAAATAAATAATATATCAAAAGAATTTATCACGTGCATAAGGCAGGATTTGAACCATGCACCTCCACGTAGATAAACCCCAACTTTACCATTGTAATAACTTATCTTTAGTGTTATAAATATAGATTTAATACATATAAGACCTTTATTTACACATACCTTTATTAAAAGGTAAAAATCATGTATTCTTTAGAGTGTGAATATTTTATTTACACGTGACATTAAAAGTGACTCATGCACATCTAGCGTGCATGAGCCCTATATTTAGGAAATGACAAAGCATCACATGCACATTTAGTGTGCATGGACACTTTAGGTGAAAAAGCATGAAGCCATGCTTAGCCTCTTCCATCTTTATATAAGGAGGAGAGAAATATGTATAAGGTTGTTGATTAATATAGAAGAATTGATCAATCTAATATATTCGTGGGATTCACGAATTTTGCCATCTAAATTACTCTTATAATCTAAATATTGTTTTAAAATACACTAAACTCGTGGGATTCACGAGATTGCTATCTTACTTCTCTTCCTATTATTCATATCTAGCCTTAAGTTGTATTCCTCTTCCTCCTAGTCCAAAACCTCGGCGGTTCCCACCCGACTCACGCAACGATCCAGAGCCGAAAGGCACGACACCGTAAACCATGGATTTGAGTACGGAGCGTTTGATGGCTCTAGAATCCCCATCGCCACCTTTTCTGTGAGTAGTTCAATGATTTTCAGAATATGTGCCCGTGGCACTGGAATTGGCTTCAAGTTCCACGGCACATGACCAATCGTGAAGATCACCATCAGCTCCACTATCTTTGGATCAACACACCCTATCTCTTTTGGTGTGAATGCAAATGCTTTTCCTATTGCTCCAACATCTCACGAAATCGTTCTTCTTCATTCTTTAAGAGGAACCCGCCTCCACCAATCTGGAGTTTCTTTCGGGTCTCATTGGTAAATGTATGTCCAATATCCATGGACTTCCGAAGTGCCGGATCTTTCGAGACTTCTTTCATCTTTTGTTCACTATTGCCGGTTAACGGTCCCACATATGGTTTCACCTTCTTTTCCATGGTCTTATATTTTGTACATACCATTGCTTCTTTTTTGCGGAGCACATCCGGATCCATTTCGCAATGATCTTGTACATCTCGACCGATTCCACCAGAAATACTCAGTCTTCATGGTGATTCTCTTCTTCAAGGTCTTCAAGCCTTTACAGTGTGCTTCCGTAGAACAATTCTTCAATTACTCCAATGATTTCTTCATCTTCTTTTATGATTGATGCAAACCGTAACTCATCTTGCACCTTTCAGAATGCTTTCTTCATTACTCTGGTTACGGCCATGTATGTAGATGCCCCATCTGGACTAATTCATACTTGTTTTGCTCCGAGAGTTTTGTTCCTGTGTGGGGTATCAGGGATTCTCGGACTATCACTTCCCCACTCCACAACAATCCGCTTTAAAAATCCATTTTTGTTTGGGACAAGAGCTCTTTGTTGTTCCTTTTGGTGATTTGATGGCACAATTAGGAATTGGACGGTTTTCCCTCCACTTTGGCTCTGAATTTGTGCAAAAGTTGGACCGCTATGGAGCACCTTTGTCTCCATCCGTAAAGCCGTGATAAAGGGTTTCCCAAGGATCACAGAATGTGAGACCTCATCTTGCACAAAGAAATTTTGGTCAATCTCCACATCTTGGTCAATCTTCACCATCACATCCGGACAAGCCACAAATAGATCGTCCGTGGCTTTTGTGGTTGCCCGGATCGTCCATCCATGGATGGTGTTTATAGGCCACTTCCCCTTCTAGTAGAACTTGTTGGAGATCAAAGTGATCTCTGAACCCGTCATCAATCAATGCTAGTACAGGCTCTTTGATGTTTCTGAGAGTTGGATCGGAGTGAATCCGACTCTAGAAAGAACAAAGACAGACCTTCGGAAACGAAGTTCGAGTAAGCCAAGAGGGCCCTAAAATTGGCAAACGAGAAGTTACGCCGATCAACCCGATGAAAGATTCCCATGAAGCGGTATGGTTATAACGAGGATATGGCGCATCATTATGCATACATGATGAAAGTGACGAAAGTGCGTGAGCTAGAGAGCTACGCCGAAGCGGCAAAAGATGCAAATTGGCGTGTCGCAATGGAGGAAGAGATGTGAGTGCTAACGGAGAATGAGACTTGGGACCTGATTGACATCCCTAAGGACGTGGAGCCGATCGGATGTAGGTGGGTGTACAAGATTGTTGGGAATTTTGTTGGGAATTTGTTCCCTTTGGATGGGATCCCGAGGAGTCGGATCAAGGAACCAGATCTGGATGGGATCCGGATGAGAACCGGAGGACTCGGATCAGACGAGCCAAATGAAGGAACCGGATCCGGAAGGGTTCCGGATGAGACTCGGAAACCGGATCGAGTGAATCCGGATGGATCCGGTGCAAACCGGTTTCGTGTGGTTTTTCACACATGATATGAAAACTAGTAAAATAAGTATTTAAGATTAGCTTAATGGATTGATATGGGAAGATAGATATCTTCAAGAGTTTCATATTGCATTTTTCTACGCATAAAACGGATAAATAAGTATTAAGATGTGTGAATATAAAGTTTGAGAAGATAAGGAAAATAGAATTGTAAAATATCCCACATAGATAGGAAACTTTAGGATCCATCTATATAAGTAGAATGAGAACCATTAGTTTTTATCTATGTGTTGAGAGCAGAAATGGAATGGTTGGACTTGGACCAATTTGTCTACATGGACAAATGTGGCTAAGGAACGGCGACCGGATAGAGTTGGCAACTAGAAACCGGATTGAGCCGGTAACTGGATAGAACCGGCAACAAAGCCGGGAATTGGAAACCGGATAAAACCGGCAAGAAAGCCGGGAATTAGAAACTGGATGGAGCTGGCAACAAAGCCAGAAATCGAAAACCGGATGGAGCTGGCAACTGGAATTTGGAATTTGGACAGAGTCGGTGATGAAGTTGGGAACTGGAACCGGATGGCGACGGAACCGGCTACTAACGACATATCGGACGGAGCCGATAACCGGCAATAGGACGGAGCCGGCAATTGGCAACCGGACAAAACCGGACGGTGACGGAACAGAAACCGAATGCGAACTGGACGGATCGAATAGGCGACGGTCAAGATGGACGGATGATAGGATCATGCGGCGAATTAAAGTAAACTAAACTAAACTAAAAGTAAGGGCGAAACAAAAAAAATAGGAGGCCATGCAACTAAAAATAAAGGTCATGCAACTAAAAAAAATAAAGGTCAAGCAACAAAAAATGGAGGACATGCAACCATAAAGGGGACGCATGCAAAGGATCATGGGAGGCTATGATCAACAAAGAACTTCATATATATTCGATTTTTTTTCTCCACTTGGGTCCGTTGTCCATTTTTTTTTTTTCCTTCTCGGTTCCCTCATCTCACGGAGGCATAACACTCATAAACCCTAATTTTCCTTACAGAGCCATATCTCTCATAAACCCTAAGTTTCCTTACGGAAGCCATATCTCTCATAAACCCTAATTTCCCTACGGAAGCCATAAGACTCAAAAACCCTAATTTTCCCTATGGAAGCCATATCTCTCAACACCCCTAATTTTTCTTTTCTATTAATCTCAGTAAACCTAAAAATTTTGAATCCCAATCTTGGGACATATTATAATTTCTTTTCCTTTGTTAATGAAAATTACTAAATTCCTTATTTCCATTAATTGTTAAAAATATAAACGCACGAATGTGATATCCTCTTGTCGGAGGCCCTGGGGTCCTGCCTCAAGTTCACGTATCCTCATCGTATTTTCGCGACATCTTTGGTGAACCCGACGTGAAACGAGGCGGCGAGAGGATATCTCATGGAGGCATATAGATACAAAGAGCCGAAGAGATGCAGTCTATACGAGTTCGGCCAATGGGTATCATCATTAAAGACCCACCAAAATGCCATGCATGCTTTCGATGAGTTCGAGTGTCGCTTTGCACAACTCTCGGAGCGGGATCAAAGATTGGTGGGGGTGGATAAAGTCCTAATGTTCGTGAAATCGATAGATCTGAAGGAAAGAAAGACCATTGGAATACGAATTGAGGATGACGACGGAGCAAATGGCCTCACCGAGGATTGGATGAAAGTGGAAAGAGAATGTCGACTACACGATAAGAGGAAGACAAGATTCTTATCGACAACAACACAACCCACGATAGATGGTGAAAGGAGGACAAGAAGCAACTACAAACTACTACCTAAAGAAGAGAGCTTTAAGAGGGAAGGTTCAATGGTACTCGACATAGAGGCCTTCATAAATGAGGCATATGAGAAATTAAAGGTGCAAGTCGAGGCCAAAGAGAATCTTATAGTGGAACCAAAACCGATTAAAATGGTTATCAACGAAGAAAATACCTCCCAACAAAGGTGGAGTAATGATATGGCGAATACGAAGGCCCAAGTTCGGTATTATCGCACCATGGGAGAAGATGTGGAACAAGACACCCTCTCGTCTTGGAAAGAAACAATGACGAAGAATGAAATCAATGAATCGAGGGTGGCAAATGTCACTTCAAGCAAGGACAAATGTTTCGGAACACGCATCGTGTCTAAAACATCAAGTGATGAAGGTGCAAGCATGAGCAAAGCTTGCATGATCAAGCGAGATAAAAAGTGTGAGGCCAACGTGATTATAGAGATAGCCATGAAAAATGACATCGAATAAGAGGTGGCTATGGACAAGTTAATGGCGGATGGCTGCGTCGAGACTTTCTCCACACTTGTTCTAGAGACGTGGGCAGATGCGTCGAAAAGCAAACGTGAGACCCAAGAGATGGAAGGTGCCGGCGAGGAAGTGAAGGACGAGGCTAACACATGTGAAGAAGAAGGAGACGTCAAGCCGAAGAGGGTAGACGACGATCATGAAGAGACTTTGCCCACAAAAGTTCTTGAGACTTGGGCATTAACCGATGTAAGACCCAAGAGACAAAAGGTGGCGGTGAAGAAACAATGGTCAAAGCCAATGCAAACAACCATAAGGTGGAAGCGGCTAAGGGTAGCACGACAAAGACAAACTATTAAAACGTATGGATCCCTCCACACTCGTTCGAGAGACTTGGGCATTAACCGATGTAAGATCGAAGAGAAGGATAGTGGCGGAGAGGAAGCAAGGGTTGAAGCTAGTGCGGGCAACAAGGAAGTCATGGTCAACTCCAAAGTATACCACGAAAGTAGAAAAAGTGAGAAGCATGAAATGTGTTCACTTAAGGACCTCGAGATGTGCATGCAGTTGAAGAATGAACCACTAAGAGTACTCAACAATAGTACTTCGATAAGGCCTTTGAAAGGCATGCATGGAACAAGAAAGGATGATAAAAGAAAGTTAGATGACCAAGGAGATGGCCGAGATGAGGGTGGCACGTGCACGAGGCGTGAATCATTATGGTCAAGAGGAGCAAAGAGAGCCATGACAACCGGTCATGGAAATGCAAAGATTGAACAAAGAATATGGTGGATCGGATGGCAACGATGGTTTGGGTATAAAGAAGAAATATCGATGAAGTAGAATAATCAAAAGAGGAACCTCACTACAATTGGCACATACCGGTGGATGTGCAGGTTTGGTGGGGGTGAATGTCGTGTGGTTTTTCACACGCGATATGAAAACTAGTAAAATAAGTATTTAAGGTTAGGTTAATGGATTGCTATGGGAAGATAGATATCTTCAAGAGTTTCATAACACATTTTTTTATGCATAAAACGGATAAATAAGTATTAAGATATGTGAATATGAAGTTTGAGAAGATAAGGAAAATAGAATTGTGAAATATCCCACATAGATAGGAAACTTTAGGATCCATCTATATAAGAAGAATGAGAACCATTAGTTTTTATCTATGTGTTGAGAGCACAAATGGAATGGTTGGACTTGGACCAATTTGTCTACATGGAGAAATGTGGCTAACGAATCGGTCACTAGATGGAGTCGGCAACTAGAAACTAGATTGAACCGGCAACTGGATACAACCGGCAACAAAGCCGAGAACTAGAAACCGGATGGAGCTGGCAACTGGATACAACCGGCAACAAAGTTGGGAACTGGAAATCGGATGGAGCCGGCAATTGGATAGAACCGGCTAAATGGGATGTGTTATAAGGATAAAAGACCAGGGGGGAGTAGCCTCTATCTATAAGTCTTTGGAAGAATAGTTTTTTTCCATGTTTTTAAAAAATAAAGGTGTGCATTCTCGATCTAGGTACCGACATAACTCATTACAAATAAAATGCTCTTGGTATGAAGAGGGTGATTGGAGGAAAACGGGAAATATTGGTAGGAGTTTATAGGTTTTTGAAAACAATTGAATGTAAAAGAGGAATGGTCTAGGTTAACTCAAAGTTTTAGAAATGGGATTCATGGGGGGGAGGTTTAGATGGTTAGTTTTATGCATTGGTCGATGTTTAAACTGTAGAAACCTAGGTAGTCTAAGAGATGAGTTTTGGTTCCCCACCAAACACCAAAAGCATTATCTATATATCAGGTAAAGAAGAAGAGATTGTTAGGTTTGGGTTGTATATTTTCTATGTGCACGAGGAAGAGGCAAACATAAACTACGGAGAAATTAAGTCTACCCATAGTTGTACCTTTAATCTATTGATAGACTATGTTGTCGAAAGATAGAAAATGGTATACTAATACTAAGGCACTAAGGGTGTAGATTAAGTTTGTTTTTGTTGTAGTGAAGTGGGTGGTAATAATTTTCATAAGGGCATCTAATCCTAGTTTAGGAGGTATGTTAAGGTATAAGGCTTCAACGTCAAAGGTAAAAAGGAAATTGTTGGGAGGTGGATGGAGTTTTTCTACCGTGGTTTTAAGGGTATGGGAGTCTTTAAGGTTTTGTTTTTGTAAGAAGAGTACGGAGAGGAGTTGGTGGTGGTGGTGGTGGTGGAGCCACTTGGAGGCTTATTCAAAATGCAATAATTGTAAGAGCATATGGCCCGATAACTAATAGGTTGTTTATGGATTTTAGGAAGGAAGTATATGTTACAAACTCTATATCCCTTTAGGGGTCTATGTAGTACAAAACTTGCTTTGGATATGGTTCCTATATATTTATCTATAATTTAATTAGGGCTAAAAAGGAGTTCATCTATAGGGAATTGTGGGACGATTTTATAAGTTGTAGGATCTTAGAGATGCTCAAGTGCTTTTTTCGTGGTATAATCTCTTGTCGAGAACACATACCACTACATTTTTGTCAACTAGGAGGATTATAGTGTTTAGGTTTCTATTAAGGTTTTTTAAAGCTTTAAGGAAGTGAGGCGGTCTTTTAGTTGGTTTTAATTTGATGTTTTGAAGGGTGTGAATGAGATTTTTCTTCTGTTTAGTTAGTATGGTCTCTAGGCGGGTGTATTGGGTAGGAGGTAGCCAAGTAGGGTTAGGTAGATAATAGATTAAAGGAGTTTAGAGGAAGTTTGTTTTTATTATCTCTAAAAAATTGTTTAAGTTTCTGTAATCTACTACGGTTATTAAATCCATTAATTATTTCATTAAAGGGGGGATTGGATAAGGGAATGTGTTTTAATCCTAGTTGTAAGAGTTGGATTTTGTGTTTCGAAAGGGAGTGTTGGGAGAGGTTATGGATTCCATTGGTAATTTTTGTTGGGTTTAGTGTCGTGAGTGGTAACCAAAATTTACTATCGGTTCTTCTATGCCTACTTTTTTAACTATATGGAGAGAAGTGAAATCTTAGTGTGTGTTTACAGAACCATATATTAGTGTTTAAACTAGAAACGAGCCTATTAAGAAGATAATGAAGACATGGCGTGGGTTGTATGGCATGCCAAAACTGCTTATCCTGTTTGGCATGCCTAGGTATACGTTTTTGGACTTACTACATTCTAGTTTTTGAGGGCCCAAGGCGGGAGTGAGTTATGGGGATTTGATTTATTATGGGATGGTTTATGTAGGGGTCTTGGGATATGATAGCTTGAAGAGGGACAGGTGTATGGTGTGGGTTTAGAAAAAGGGTTATACAAAGGGGAGGGGGGATAGTGTGAAAAAGAAGGGAGGGGGGGGGGGATTCAAATTATGCTAGATGCGCTGACAATAGGAAATCTACTTAAGGGTACATCTTTCAGATTATAGGAGGTGCCATTGCTTGGATATCTCGTCTTCAAGAATGTGTTGCATTGTCAACTATCAAAGAAAAGTATGTTGCAGCTAGTGAGGCATGTAAGGAAGTAGTAGGGCTTTCTCGACTAGCTTGTGACATGGGTATACCTCAACATGTACCCAAATTGTTTTGTGATAGTCAGAGTGGCATTGCCTTCGTTAAGAATCTGGCATATCATGTGAAGACCAAACATATTGGAGTGTGATACCATTTCATTCGGTAATGCGTAGCTAATGGTTGCATTAGCCTTGAGAAGGTTGTTTCTCGCGAAAATGCCGCAAATGCATTGACCAAGGCCTTACTACAAGATGCATTGGAGCATTGTTGTCACTTGATGGGAGTCACTTAGTGCCTTACATTACACACTTGTTGTGTACATTATGTAACATGCCCATTAGGTGGGAGGTATAGGTCTTGTACAACTCAAGCTTCCATTATTCGTACTCCTAGTTTAGGCCTTTTAGTGGGAGATAGTGTGAAAAGGCCAAAATTGGTCTTCCACTTAGTAGTGTGTGGGGAGAGAGTTTGGAGTGTGTGTGAGTAAAACCCCTCCGAGACATAGTGTGTGAGGTAGAGTATAAAACCAACGTTTTCTCTATCCCCCCCCCTTTTTCAGAAACAGAGTTTTTCTTCACAGAACCAAAATTCTTTGTTAGCTCTCTATTCTTCCCTTTTATACATGTATCCCCCATACATGCATAGTGTGAAAAGGCCAAAACTGGTCTTCCACTTAGAAGTGTGTGGGGAGAGAGTTTGGAGTGTGTGTGAGTAAAACCCCTCTGAGACATAGTGTGTGAGGTAGAGTATGACGGAAACTACAAGGCTCCTATGCGCAGCGCTCGGCCACAACCGAGCTTAGAATCATACACAGAAAACGGGAAATAAATGCACGACACAAAGTAGAGAAAAGTACACTGGATGTTTACGTGGAAAACCCAAACTAAGGGAAAAACCACGGCAGCCCATAGGCTGCAAACTATCACTATGTTAGAATGTACAACAGTGAGTTCACGGAGGCAACGACCTCGTGCTCACGATCTTCGCCACAGGCGGCGGTTACAACCGAGGCAACGACCTCTTCCTCTCTCTCTCACTCTCTGTACACTGTTACACACACTCTCTTCTTACACCAACAAGAAAATACCAACAACCCTCAAAAGTTTGCCCTAAGTCATATTTATACTAATATGACTTTTCGGTTATTTACAAATATAGCCACGATGGACTCTCAGAAACATATTTACGAATATGTCTCTTCATCTGGAGAGCGCTCCTCACCGGGTATGCACCATCCGGCTCTCCGTAGCCGGGTACTCCTCATCCGGTTCTCACCGGGTCTGCACCATCCGGCTCTCCGTAGCCGGGTACTCCTCATCCGGTTCTCACCGGGTCTGTACCATCCGGCTCTCCGTAGCCAGATACTCCTCATCCAGTTCTCACCGGGTCTGCACCATCCGGTTCTTCGTAGCCGGGTACTCCTCATCCGGTTCTCACTGGGTATGCACCATCCGGCTCTCCGAAGCTGGGTACTCCTCATCCGGTTTCGGCCAAGGCCGAGTTTGCTCATCAGCACTGTTCTTCTCCCTTCCCATCCGGAGGGACCTATCTCCCAACAGAGTATACAACCAACGTTTTCTCTGTTCCCCCCCCCCCCCCCCCCCCCCCCCTTTTAAGAAAAAAAGTTTTTCTTCACAGAACCAAAATTCTCTCTTAGCTCTCTATTCTTCCCTTTTATTATTGTGGTATCAAAGCTTGGGAGTTCACAATATAGAGCTTTGGAGATTGTACAAAAACGTTGGTGATTGGATCTGCTTGGTTGTAGCATCTACCTATTTTTGGGCATCTCCAGCATCTTCGACATTGAAGGAAAAAACTTATTATTCATAGGTATTTTCCCTAGTTAAACTCTCACGTTTATCGCCATTTGCGAAACATTTCTGGTGGAAATAATCTGTAGTGGGAGAGACCCCTACTACATTTGGAAGAGAGATTTGGGATCACTATGACTGTATGGCAGAGCAGATGCCTACAATTTGTGATTTGGGAGATGTATGCTAGTCCGTATCGTTGATATTTTGGAAGTTATATGCTTTCAGTGGTGCGTGTTATACGCAAGATTGGTATCAGTCTTTTTTGACAGTTTGCAACTGATATTTTGGAAGTTCTATGCTTTCAGTGGTGCGTGCTACACGCAATATTGGTATCACTTCTTGACAGTTTTCCATAAGCTAGTCAATTACTAGTTTTTTGTTGCCCAATCATACTTTGTTTCCTGATACTCTCGTTCACTCCCATGGAGTCTGAAATGTTGGATGCATCTAGTAGCACTTCTGTTGGTCGCAATAGTTCAAGTAAGAACTATTCATTTTTGGGAAAAGATCACATTGAGATCTGGAAATTTGATGGATCTAATTTTGCTTTGTTGCAGAATCAGATGCGTGATGTATTGGTTCAAAGAAAGAAAATGAGGCCTTTTGACGGCAAACCGAAGAAGTCGGATCACATTGATGATGATGATTGGTAGGAACTTGATGCCCTCACCATGTCCACTATAACACTGTATTTGGCGGATAGTGTCTACTTTATTTTTTTAGACAGTAAAAACACCGAAGAACTTTGGAAAAAATTATGCAATACCTATGAGAAGGAAACTGGAAATCAGGATTTGGAATTAGTCCAAATGGATGTAAAGACTTCCTTTTTACATGGGGACTTTGATGAGGATATTTATATGGAACAACCAGAAGGTAATGAAGTCTTGGGAAATTAACATTTGGTATGTAAACTCAAGAAGACTTTGTATGGGCTTAAGCAGACCCCCAGATTGTGGTACCCAAAGTTTGATGCTTTTGTGAAGACTCAGGGGTGCGCTAGAAGCAATGAGGATCCTTGCCTTTATACGAAAAAATGTTCAGATGAGAGTTCCATTATGTTGATGATATGCTTATCGTTGGTAAAAACAAGGATGAGTTATCCTTGTCAAAGAAAAACTTGAGCCAAATTTTTGACATGAAGGATTTGGGAGACGCAAAACATATTCTTGGTATGCGTATTACTCGTGATAGAAGCAATGCATTTACTTGTCTTAGGTTGAGTACATATCAAAAGTGCTCAAGAGGTTTAATATGGAGAATGCAAAGTCATTGAGCACTCCATTGCCTACATATGTAAAACTAAGCACATGTGATTGCCCCACGTCTGATGAGGACAAGGAATTCATGTCTAAGGTTCCTTATCAATCCGCAGTTGGGAGTCTTATGTACGCCATGGTGGCTACTAGACCAGACATTGCATTTGCAATGGGAGCAGTAACTCGATTCATGTCAAATCCTAGTAAGAAACATTGGGATGCAATCAAGTTGATATTGAGATATCTGAGTGGCACTAAGGATAAGTGCCTTTGTTTAGGTAAAGGGGATGCCTCTACCATTGGATACACAGATTCAGATTATGCTGAATGCGCTGACAATAGGAAATCTAATTCAGGGTACATCTTTCAAATTATGGGAGGTGCCATTGCTTGGAGATCTCGTCTTCAAGAATGTGTTGCATTGTCAACCACCGAAGCAAAGTATGTTGCAGCTAGTGAGGCATGTAAGGAAGCAATATGGCTTTCTCGACTAGCTTGTGACATGGGTATACCTCAACATGTACCCAAATTGTTTTGTGATAGTCAGAGTGGCATTGCCTTGGCTAAGAATCCAGCATATCATGCGAAGACCAAACATATTGGAGTGTGATACCATTTCATTCGGGAATGCATAGCTAAGGGGTATATGTCGTATATGTAGAAAGTGGGTAGGGGTAGGAAAAAAAGGGGAGGAGGGGTAGAATGAAAATTAGAAAAAAGGGGTGAGGGGTATAGTGAAACATCAAAGAAGGGGGACGGGATTTACCCAATTTCTAGAAAGTAAAGGGGGGGTGGGGGTATTGGTATGAGAGGGGAGTGGGCGAAGAAGTTTAAAACAGGGGGTAGAGTGTGTATGGTGTCGAGAATTGTGATTACAACACATGAGAGAGTTGTATAACATGATGGATTGTTATAATCTTCATAATCATTATCTTCGCTTGTTTCTATATTTATTTCTCTAATGTATCTGTAATACTTATATATGTTTTGTCTAAGTGTTCATTACTTATGAATGAATTATCTTTATGTTCCGTAGCATTTAAACGGATAGCAGTTTCCACTATAATTCATTACAAAAACATCACTTGCTTGTAGTATTTTGTAGTATTTCTTTAAAAGTATTAATATTAGGATAAGAAGATACTTCTTACAAATATAAGGGTTATTGAATGACTTTGCTTATATCTAATCTAACTTTATTAGAAAAATCCTGTAGGTCTTTAGTATAGTTGTGAGCGAGTAAATCCAAATGTTAGAGTGAGTTCTTTATTATAGTGTTTAGTGAGAGTATCAAAACTCATTATGCATACTAATATTTAACTCTTCATGTTATTTAAGTTAAGTGGTGTAGTTTTTATGTAGGAGGTGTAAGATCATGTTTGTTTAGGTTTAAAACACGAGTATAAGTAGTTTTTGTTTTCTTGGAATGTCGATAAAGTCATTTAAATGCAGCGAGGATCCTACCTCTATAATCATCAAACTGTTTAGAACCAAAAGTAGTGTCTGATATAGTTCCCTTGTCTTTTTCTAGGTACAAGAGTTGAAGAGTGGGGAACATTATAGGTGCTCTCGGTCTTTTGCTTGGACAATTGTTGGCACTACGTCAAATTCAGAGAATACAAACTCGAGTGGGGGAGTTTATAGGAGCTTGTAGTCTTTTACTAGGTCAGTTGTTGGCGTGACGCGGCTTGGTAGGTGTTGGTGATGTCGATGCTTCCACTGCAAATTGAGGGATCTTCACTAGAGCATGGAACCCACGAGAGTCTTGACCCAATTAACCTTGACCAACCCTTTAGTGAAGAGCTCCCTCCTAAAAGAGTGATGATAGAAAGAAAAGATAAAGAAGATATATAAATCTAAAACTACAAAGATCTATTGATCATGAAAGAAGGAAGATAGAAAGAAGATACAAGTACAAATATCTATTGATAAGAATTCAAACAACACTACATGAATTGAAAAGAAATCACCACAAGAAAGAGACCCCCCTCTACCTACCACCTTACTCTTCTTGCTTTATATGAAGTTCTCCTCTACTAGATAAATTTCCCTTGCTTTCTTTTCCACACTTTTTTTAGAGCTTTTCCATCTCCTATTCTTAGCTATGACACAACGATCTTCTAATCATCATATCTCCCTCATCCGAACTCCAAATTTAATGATTTCAAAAGATACGAATAGTGGACTTCACGAGCTTTCTGACCCATATTTGCACATTATATTTGGCTTCCAAACGAAAGAGTTATAAGTGTTCATTTCACACTGTGTTTTGGTGGCCCGCTTTTTTCTTCTTTTACTTTTCTCCATGTATCTTGCTTTTAGTTTGACTTATCCTCAAGACCTTGATTCGTGTTCTTGACCTCCGGATGTGAACGCGCCATACCTTATATTCTTGTAGACTTCAAAACCTTGAATTCTAAAAACACTTTCACACCTCCCAACAAAGTGATGACATTTGCAACGGAGGCATCTACAACACCAACGTCTATCAAGTCATATAGCGCCAACAAATGACATAGTAAAGGCTAAGACCTCCTATAACTTCCCCACTCGAATCTGTGTTCTCCGACTCTAGAGTAGCATCAATAAACGACCAATTAAAAGACCTAGGGCTCTTATAATATCTCCCACTCCTCAACTCTCATACTCACATAAAAACAATGTAACTATGTCGGACACAACTCTTTGTTCTAAACACTTTGATGATTATAGATCTAAGATCCTAGCCGAGTTTAAACTACTTTATTGGCATTCTAAAAATACTAAGAATACTCATATTCTTATGTCTAACCTAAACGAATACGATCTTACTCCTCCAAGTCTAAAAACTAAACCTCCCAACTTAAATATAGAGCATGAAAAGTTAAATAATGATATTGAGTTCGACACTCTTATTAAACCCTATAATAAAGAACTCACTCTTAGTTATATTAAAATTTTAGATTTTCTCGCTATAGTTATATTAAGGCCTTAGATAATTTTACAAATAAGGTTAAACTTTATATTAGTAGAATCGTTGAGGTCATCCAACAACCCTTATACTCGCAAGAGGTCTCTTCTCACACTAATATTAATAATTTTAAAGAAACCCTAACACTATGACAACAAAACTTGGTTATAGAAATATTATAAGGATGTGATGATTTCGCAATGAATCGCATAATAGAAATTGTTATCCAATTAAATGCTACTAAACAAAGAGATAAAGCCCTCATAAGTAATGAACACTTACGTAAAACACATATTCGTATAACAAATACATCGGAAAACATAAACATTAGAGAAATAGACATAGATACGAGTGAAGATAATGATGATGAAATTTATAATAGTCCATCATGTTATATAACTCTCGATAACAAGAGTAATGAAAAATATAATAATATTCATCCTTTACTCACAACTTTAACCCTAACCCTAAACCTAACCTTAAATCCAACCCTAATTCTAACCTTACCTCTAACCCAAATACTAACCCTAACACCAAACCCTTTCCAAAAATACATCCTCAACCATCCGACCAACACTCTGTCCCTTGATTCACATGCAACATAGTTACAAATGAGGTAAGTAGGAACACTACAAATGAGGTAAGTAGGAACCCTAATCTAGTAAGTCTAAAAACATATATATAGACGTGCCATACGAGATAAATAGTTTTCGGCTCTCCATACACCCTAGTTAAACGTCTATTATTTTTTCAATTGAGCAGTTTTTAGGTTAAACACTAATATATAATAGGTAAACACACACTAAAATTTCACTAACCTCCTCCTAAATCAAAATTCCCAACATAACACAATCCTTTGTATGTAGGACTAAGGCAAAATCATTACATACCCTCCTTTTTAAATCTTAATCACTACATACATTCCTAATTAAGACTAGATAAAACCCCATATCACCCCCCTTTGTTTTTAATATTATACCTGTCCCTTTCACCCTTGATTATAACCCCCCCTTTTTTATAATATACCCCTCCCTCTCTAAGTCCCTTCATTATAAACCCTTTCAATCATACTTATATACACTCTCCCCTCCCGCTCTCCCTTCACATTAACTCATCACCCTCACCTCCTCATTATCATCCTACACCCCTACCACTACTTCTCTACTCCTCTCTCTACTATCTCCCCTTTCTCTCCTTCCACCCTATATATAACACATCTCATATTGTAAGTGATCTTTACATTGATGAGCTCATATGGAACAAAACTAGTTTGCACAAGATCACCCCCTTTCTCTCTCTTTTTAATAAAAACCTTCTCTCTCTCTCTCTCTCTTATTCATCAGCCGTCGTACAAAAGACACATGTACCACTACCAATTTGTCTTCGTTTTAAAGCCCTAGCCAAAGGTCACCCACCACCATAGCACGTCAAAGAAACACCTTTGCACGAAAAGGAAGATGAGACTTCCATCCTGCATCTCAAACTCTAGCACACCATTCACATCCACGGATAATGTGCCATGTATCCAAAACCTTGCTCTGTACCCAAACTCTATCCTTAACCAACTTATGATAAACATCATTTGTGTTCATTGCAAATAATGATTTCTTGTTATCAAAAAACCAATCTCTCCATGGTTCCACCGCCACCAATTGTGGAATCGATGATGATAAAATAGGCAATTGTACTATTGTTTGCCAAATCTGACCATATCTAGGAGGTATATGAAATCTACTTCTCACAGTTCGAAAAGTCATCATCTGTCGTTGTGACTCTAAATTACCATCCTCCACAGTTACCAAACCTAATTTTGCCATTCTATTAAACTTTGACTTTAAACTGTCTTTTCCATCCTATTGTCATAATCTTGAAGATGTGATCACCTCTGCTAGCAAAGAGTTGCAATCTTCTCTACAATCAATTGGTTTCCAATTGAACAACTTCAAACTTTTTTGCCAAGAGACCACTAAATGTTGAACAATAGTAGATGTTGAACATCGAAATGATCGAGTGTTATTAATAACATGCCACCATGAAGTTCTAATTTTTGTTTTACCATGTTGTATCCCTACTTTCTCCACAAAATAACAAATTATCTGTGCCCATGGTTGAGAACCTGAACACATCTCTTTCAAGAGACTAAACCTTCGAGCAACCAGATGATCTTCCAAATTGAGTAAACCGGTTCCTCCTAAATGTTTCAGGGTACATATATGAAGCCATGAAACCCAACTGATACCAATGTTGGACTCTTTCTTCCATAACGTATACCTAAGAGCACAAGCCAAGTGATCAAGTGATTTCTTTGTCCAAGGTAACAAAGGCAAAAAATATGAAATCATCGGAATCATAATTGCTTGCACCACTTTGAGACGAGTAGCAAACGGTCAAGCTTGGGACTTCAAATATATAAATTTATCTGCTATGGTTCTAGAAATCCAAGTTAGGCATCTCAATCTCAATCTCAATCTCTTATTATAATTAGCTTACCCTAGTGGTAAGTCGATAACACTACAAGCACTGTGTCTTGGGTTCGAAACCTAATTTCCTCACCTCTCTATTATATACTTCATATATATCTCTATTTCACTAGATGCCATTGTGGAATGTAGGGGTTGAACCCATGACCACTTGGTCTCCATTGGGTAACCTTACCAACTGAGCTACATCCATCTAGGCTCTCTCTCTCTCTCTCTCTCTCTCTCTCTCTCTCTCTCTTCTGTGCGCCTATTTCTGTCCCTCCATCGTTTTCTGTGTTCTATAGCTCATTGGAAAGTTCTTTCACAGAGCTTTCTAAGGAATGCTTATTTGCTAAATTCGTTTATCGTTGTGAGAAGTTATGAGCATTTTCGTCTGCAACCCTCTTTGCCCTGCGGTTCCTCAAACTCAAGGTAGATTTTGAAACCCAAAATTGATTGAAAGGTACATTCCACTTCTTCTTTCACTTTATTAATAGTAAATATGCCAAGAGAAGTAAAATTCAATGATGATGTGATTGAAAGCCCAAACAATCAAATGCATACTTTGTCAATGGAAAAGATGGTAGCTATGTATATCTCATTGCAAGAGACAGTGATGCATAAGCAAAGCGAAATGTATGGTTATAAGGAGAGAGAATTAACTCTTCAACATACAATGGAAATGCAAAAGTTATAGATTAAAGCTTTGTGTGAAGAACTACATGCAATGAAGAACATGATTGTTCAAATGCAAGATAATCGGATGCCTGAAATAGAAAGAAAAATGTTGAGTCTTGAAGTAGAAAAAGAGATTTTGGTGAAGGAAAATGCCGAAATAAAATCTACAATTGAAGGGAAGGAAGATGTGATCATGACAAGGTGGAACGATGTTCTCTTGAAAGAAACACCGAAAATCACGCAAAGGCATTCTAATACCATGGATATGTTAGATGCAAAGGAGCAATATGAAATCGAAAGAAGAAAGAATAATATTATCATTAGAGGTATGCAAGAGAATGAAACAGAGAATGCATTATCTCTTCGAGAGAATATTACGAAATTATTTGAAAATCACTTTGCTATGCAAGATGTTATTGTATATGTCGCACATATGGTTGGCAAAAAGCAATTAGAGGGAAAGTCATCTCCAACTATTGTTTGTACAATCCTTGATGAACGTAAAAGGGCAATGATTCTAGATA
This sequence comes from Azolla caroliniana, assembly GCF_043228905.1. Taxonomy (NCBI): domain Eukaryota; kingdom Viridiplantae; phylum Streptophyta; class Polypodiopsida; order Salviniales; family Salviniaceae; genus Azolla; species Azolla caroliniana. Next base: position 8,112,682 of record NW_028230437.1, read on the forward strand.
GTAGTAAGGTGTACTTAAAAGGGACAACTTCTTTTGTAACAGAGGATAGAACTCCACAAGAGCATAATGTAGAAGGCAAGCATATGCATCTAGGAAAGCAAATCAAAAGGCATAACAAACAACGACCTATGGGACTATAAGTGCTTTACGATTGAAAGTAATGTTTTGGAATTGTAGAAGATATCCATGGAATAAGGGTTTAGGACTCAATGATGTAGCTCAAGGTATGGATAGTATATTTTTGGCTGAAACATGGGAGCATGAGGCAAAACGTTGTCATGAAGATTTTCGGCAACAATGTGAAAATTGCGTGGAACAAGGAAAATCGAGAATGTGCAATGTGCACATGTATGAAAGGAGTGATGGTTACACATATATGTTAGCACGTTAATGTGCATGTGTGATGTGTCTTTAGGTGTTCATTACACAAGATATAAAAATAAGCCTAGGGCCTAATCGCATACAATGAGATGCAAGTAAGGTTTTGAACCTTACACCTCAACAATAGGAGGCAATTAACATACCATTAGGCTAGGTTATTTCCTTTAAAGTTTATTTCTTCATTGTACTTTTCACATAACAGCTCGTACATGAGAGCTTGAATGAGAGACATGGTCATCATGCATCACATGCATTTCATGCATTGTATGCATGTCTTACACCCTCCATGCAACATATGCATGGGGGCATCTATATAAGAAGGAAAGGAAGGGAAAGGAAATCAAGTAATGTATGGAATCAATACCAATAATAATAAATCTTAGTTATCTCATTGGGAATGTGTCTTGTCCCTCAATTTTGAAGTCAATGGTTCAAACTAGAAATTGGAATTCTCGTCCATATCTATGTATCTACCAATCTATCTTTAATACTTTCTCGCTTGCGCTAGTCCTTCTAGTCCAGAACACTGACGGTTCCACTTCATTGTCTTGAACAATCCTTTTGATCCTCCATCACCACTTGCGGACGCACATCGCGACGTTTGGCACATGTGTCACGTGCTTCATGACATCTTTCTGGTGTGGTAAATATTTTCTCAATATCGCTCTCTCTCTCTCTCTCTCTCTCAATCAACTGACACAAGCATCTTTGACAGCAAGAACGACCCAGTTATAATCCTAAACGATGGTCTATTCCTTACAAGCACAAGTCACCCAATTCATCCTCCTTGGTCAAAGACCCCGGTGGTCCTGTTCGACCGACCCGCAGGCGCGGATTTCCGCGACATAAATTTGGTGAACCCGACGTGAAGAACAGCAAGGGAGGATGGTCGGAACTTCGAGTGCTAGAGACTCTAATGATATTCTAGAACAAGGAATGGCAAGGATGATGGACCAAATGCTTCAGGAGAGAGACAACGTCACGGGCCTTGATGTTGCCATCGATAGGATCGTGGATACCAACGGATGCTTTGATGGTAGAGATGTGACACGATACCGTCAAACCTAAGAAACAAAAATGCAGAAAAAGGGTATTCATATGGCAAGACAAGTGACAAGCTTCTCAAGGATTGTAACTTCATGTCTTTACTCCCGAGTCCTAGAGCTACAAGAGTCCAATCCGGAATGGTCATCTTTCAAACGAAGTTTACTTGAAGAATATGGGTTTGGTGACTCGTCTCGAATGACGAAGAAAGATTTAATGGACGGGGTGGAGTCTTCTAACAAAGAGTTGAGTGCGAGTGCGACGCTCCACGAGTTCGCGCAAAGATTTGATCGTTTGCCTACACTTGACAAAACGATTCTTGATTCCAACAAGGTGCTCCTATTTATCAAATTAGTAGGTGAGGAAGATCGAAGAGATCTTGGACTACTCCTATTTTTGACAAAACGATTCTTGATTCCAACAAGGTGCTCCTATTTTTGATAAGCGTCGACAATGGGACAACAAGACAAGATCGAGTGTTGCAATTCAGATTGGCCGACAAGCTTATAACGCAAGACAAGAACCACAAGCCCAAAGACCGAGGGATGTTGAAGTGGTTCAACCCACAGACGAAGCCACAATGGATGAACTTGTAGACATGCTTTGAGAGATAACAATTTCTCAAATTAGAAAGGAAGAAACTCAAAGTTTTCCGGATCGTCACCTAGACTTTCCCCGTAGGTGTATTTGGTGTGACTCTTTGGAACACCAGTGGAGAGATTGCTTAGAATTCCAAAATGCCCTTCGACGAGATAACATTTATCTCTCAAACAATCGGATTCACTCCTCAATGACACAACGTTGTCGTGAAGATTTTCGTCCATAGGCGGAAACCGGGGTGGAAGGGGCAAGTCGGTGGTGTGCAACATGTGCACATGTATACTAGGATATGGTGTATAGAAAGAGAGGGGAAAATTTTGTCCCACATTGTAAGGTCCCTCCCTCCTTGGGCTATAAAAGGAAGGGAGGGGTCACTTATGAAGGGGTTGCCTATTTTGTGCGAGTAAGGTATACCACTTAGTCTAGGGTTCTCCCTCTTCCCATTTCGTTTTAGGGTTAGGGTTTCGGTTAGGGTTTTCTTCTTGGGTTTCCCTTTAGGGTTTTCGGATAGTCATTTTGGTGCGGCGACGACGGCCACCATTGTTGTAACCATTCGTTGTTTTAATATAACTTGTTGAGCATCTTGCCTCCACCGATCCCTCCTTCGATGTCGTGGTCTTATGCTTTCCTCTTCTCCTCTTGAGCTAAGCCTCCATATCATGTCCTATTCTTTCTCCTCCACTCCCTAGTCCAAGACCCCCGCGGTCCCGCCCCTTCTACACGCACGCGCGCAACAACGCGACAACGTCCTCTCAATACCAACTTCGGCGGAGGAGGTATGAAGAAGTTGATGGAGGAAATGGAAGAAAAAAAAGTAAATAGTGTTTACTATTCCTCATCTGCCGGGATTCGAGCTGGACACGATATGAGAGCCCAAGAATCTCAAGCAGGAGAATTTTAACCAATCATATTAAATTAAGTCAAAAAAGGGAAGCTTTGCATGAACGAGGCACTCAAAGCAGAATGTGTTAATCCTAGGGCCAGACAACAGCCTAACACAGGGTGTCCACTTAAGACACTTCACCAAAGGGTGGTATGGACGAATGACTTACGACACAACGCTTAATTAGACCTTAATTGGTTACTTAGCAATTTGTAATTAACACGCGTAAGATATAACAATGAATGCAGAACGGTAATGAAAACTGGAAGATTAAGACAATAAGATCTATTAATTATCCGCTCTGATTACATTATAACTGGGCCTTTATATAGGTCTCCGGTGCGAAATACCAACCGGCACCTTTACGGGATCGGTCCAGATCCGGATCGGCATACTGATTCCGGTCCGTCCGTCCACATCTTCTCATATTATTAATATCTATATTAAGATTACTAATTACAACAGTTCCCGAATAAACTATTCCTTTTCACACTCTGATTTGGATCTCCTTAAGCCTTCTTGCCAGCCGATAACACATGGCACGCCCGTGGGATAGTACCTTGTACGTCGAACCCATTATCTGGCCCTTTTACACTTCGTCCAAAATGTCTAGAATGCTTTGCTCCAAAATTTCCAATGGCTCGTCGAGAATCTGTTGTTGCTGTTGTGGCTGCTACTTCTGTTGCTGTTGTTCCGTTTGTGGTTGTGCCTGCTGCTCCGTTTGTGCCTTCTCCGCTTGGGGTTGCGGCTCCGTTTGTTGCTCTGGCTGCTCTGGCACCGGCGTTTCCTTCGTTGGTTCCTCAGTCGGAGTTGTCTGTGGCTGACTGACCCCGGCCTGGTCCCCGTCTGGTCCTTGCACCGGTGACGGTTCCTCATCACTAAGGTTGACCGTTGCCGCCTTTCTCGCTTTTTCTTCCCGCAGCCGGGACCACTCATAGCTCTCGAACTGGATTTGGGCCTCCAGCCGATCGTCGTCCAGTTGAGCTACGAGCTGCCGGACCTGTACCAGTTGTTCATCCGCCAGGGCTGTGAAATGTGCGGCGAGCTCATCTCGTAATTCCGCAAGCTCTTGGGCTTGCGCCGCATCTTTCTCCGGGACAGTTTGTGTCTCCGGGGTCTTATTCCTCTGTACATCAACCGAAGTCACCGGTGCTTGGATCTGCATTGCGGTTAAAGCCATTTTGGCCATATCTCCTGTGATCTGATCCAAGTCTTGTTCAAGGCACCGGATCCTTGACCGGGCCGTCTCCAGTTCATTGGTTGTGACGAGCAACCGTTCCGTTTGCGCTCTTTCCTCCGCCTCTATGCATCCGACTACTCCGGCAATTTGTTCTCCTATCCAATGGAGCCATTGGCTGTTGGTGCACTGTTGTTGCACTTGCACGGAGAGTTGGCTGGTGGGTTCACTCGCCGGTGGCTGGTCCCGCCTTAATGCATCGAGCTACGCTTCTGGTTATGCCAGTTGACCACTTTGCCGTTCTGGCTCCGAGTGTGTTTCGATTAATCGCCCCTTGTCTGCTTGTTCTTGGTGGGCTGGGAAGGTTGGCCCTTGTATATCCGGCTCTTGAGTTACGGGGCTTGCCGGTGCTGCCTGTTGTGCAGGGACTTCTGTGATTGGTTCCCTCCAAACCAGTTCCAGTACCTCCCTTGGCGTGGGATGCTCAACGTGAGTTGCAAGTGTTCCATCCTTCTGTGGGTCCGAATGCTTCCCGACTCATTCAACGGTGCTCTTCACCAGCCGCCGCTAGAGGTGCTCCGTGGGTTCTTCCTCCATTTCTTCCGCCTAAGTCCCGGCATTCATTCTTGCCGCTAGGGTGCCTGTTTCCAGTTGCACCGGTCGGTGGAGTGGGCTCTTCAAGGGCCATGCCGGTGTCTCCTCTCTTGCATCCGTCGGCCGCTTTCGGCTGGCACGCTCCTTTGCCGCCTTCTCTGCGTCGGCCATTTTCCCCTTAGTGGCCTTGGAGGCCAACAGTTGTTGCCGTTTCGAAGCAGGTTTCGGGGTGTCGTTCGTTGCTCTTCCCCGCTTCTTGGTTTGGACGGGCTCGATCTGTGGCGCCAAAAAGGTGAGCCATTGTGTCACCACATGCCATATTTTCCGGCCTTCCTTGCCGTCCTTTCCTCTTACTATATCACTGGCCGTACACAACCCGTCGGCGATCAGCACCGGCCAATCTACCTTGACCCCTTCGTACGTTGCGATGATCAAGCCTGCTCGGTTTTGAGGCATGACGGGGGGTCGAGGGTACACGTGGCCGCACTCATGGAGCACACGGGCAATTTCGTGGAATAGCATATCTTCGCCGCCCTGTGTCCTGTAGCCCTTGCTGGCTAGAGAGTACTCACCGAAATATTTGATGAGTTGCTCGGAGGTAGGATTGTTGATCGTGTAGATGCCTCCCTCCGGAAGGCCTATTAACGCACTGATCGCCTCCTCCGTGATCACCTCTGTGTCGATTTCTTTGATGATCTTTTCGGCCTCCTTGTGTGGCGCCACCTCCATGATCGTTAAGAAACCCTCTAGTCTGTGTTGCCGTAGCCATTTCTTGGCAGCTTCAGACAGCGTTTGGTAGTCCATCTCTACGTCGAGGTCGGAGAGCGTTGGCGAGGTTTGGCGGTGGGGAGAGTGTGAGAGAGAAAGTTCTGAGGGAGGGGATTCTCTGTGTGCGAGCTCTCTGCAATTTATCTTCACGCGTCTGTCTGCGTCTGTTCTCCTTGGTTCGCAATAGGACAAGGTCTCGATGCGTGGGGGTTTTTCTCTCTGCATCTTGGCACCTTTTTCGAGCCTCCGCATGTGCAGGTCGTGTACTATAATAGCATTGTGTGCCATGTGGTGGTGGTTAAATGTCCTATTCATAGCCCCAAGATTAACAGAAAGAAGAAATTTAATAATTTTCATTAACAAAGGAAAAAGAAATTACAATATGTCCCAAGATTGGGATTTAGAAGTTTTAGGTTTACTAAGATTAATAGAAAAGAAAAATTAGCGGTTTTGAGAGATATGGATTCCGTAGGGAAGATTAGGATTAGGTTATATGAGTATTATGGCTTCCGTAGGGAAGATTAGGGTTTTTGAGTGTTATGGCTTCCGTAGGGAATTTTAGGGTTTATGGGAGTTATGGCTTCCCTAAGATAAGAGAGTTGAGAAAGACAAGAAAATTAAGATAATATAGAAAGTGCCCCCTAGTGTAGGAAAAAAAATGGAATAAATATCGAGTTCTCACTTGATCATAGCCTTTCCACTTTTTGTTGCATGGCCTCTACTTTTAGTTGCCTAGCTTTTTCTTTTTGTTGCATGTGACTGTCCACATGACCTTTACTTTTTCCATGCACTCTTTCTTTAGTTGCTTGCGTCCACATGGCCTTTACTTTAGTTCTCTTCACTTTACTTTAGTTTGTTGCATGATCCAATCTTTCGTCCGTCCGCGTCCAAACTCGTCCGGTAGCCGGTTTCGATTTTGCTTGCCGGTCGGTTCCGGTTTCGATTTTGCTTGCCGGCCGGTTCCGGTTCCGGTTTTGCTTGCCGACCGGTTCCGGTTTGCTTGTCAGTTCTGGTTCTGGTTTTGCTTGCCGGCCGATTCCGGTTTGCTTGCCGGTTTCGGTTCCGGTTTTGCTTGCCGGCCAGTTTCCAAGTCTAAAACCCGTTCCGGTTCCGGTTTGCTTGCCAGCCGGTTCCGGTTTTGCATACCGGCCGGTTTCCGGATTTGCTTACCGGACCCGTTTTCCGGATTTGCTTACCAGCCGGTTTCTAGTTTTAGGGAATTTGGCCACCATCATCCATCCTAAACCCTAAACCCTAAACCCGTTCCAGTTCCGGTTTTGCATACCGGCCGGTTTCCGGATTTGCTTACCGGACCCGTTTTCCGGATTTGCTTACCGGCCGGTTTCCAATTTTAGGGAATTTGGCCACCATCATCCATCAAGACAAAGTGGCCAAAGTGCTCTTAGCACAAATGAAAAATGAGGGAGCTCAAGGTGTTTATATAGCCAGGGCCTTAACTTTCCTATCTATGTGGGATAGTTCTAATTTCTCTATCTAATCAAACTTCATTTTCTCATAACTTGATATGTATTTCTCCATTTTGTATATAGTAAAATACATTTTGAAGCTCTTGAGTATATCCATCTTTCTATAGTAAGCTACTAATCTAATCTATAATAATTATTTCATTATTTTTTTACATAGTGTGTGAAGATTCACACGACAACGCTCCTTGAGCCTGCAACTGGAGAACTACGGCTGAGATTCGGAATGTGTGGCCCCTGATGGTTACTTCTAAGTCCCGTATTAATCCTGTCAGTCGCACCAAGCTTGTGTCTGCCATTCGGAGCCAGAACGGACATGGCTCCCACTCTTGGATTCCAAGAGCATCGCACGTCCGGAGGCTGATTACATTAACGCCGGAGCCTCTGTCTATTATCTGTCGAGGAGTTCTTTCCCTTTCACAATGGCAGTAATTGTCGGACTGTTGGTGATCACCACCACCGGTCCCTCCTCCGGATTTGAGAAGAATGCCGGAGCCGGTGGTGTTCCGCCTGTCTTCATGCCGGACTTGAGTCCTTCTGTGAATCTTAGTTCTAGCTGCAAGAGTCGTCCTAACAGCAACGTGATCTGGCATTCCTGCAATACCTGCCATGTCGCGTTTTTGGACTGATTGCCACCGACGAGCTCTTCAGTGTTCTCCTTTTGCTGCGCAAGTTCTGCTACATTTCGCTCATTTGCCTTTTTCACCCATTCCGTTGCCTGTTTCCGGATGGCCTCTTGTGTCTCCCATTCCGTCGTCTTGCCCTTCGACCTTGTGGTGACCTGCTGTAGGTCTACGACTTCGGCGACTACGATGTTTACTTTTGGTCGCTTATCATAGCTCTTTGTTGGACATTGATTACTATAATGTCCTTCTTGCTGGCAATAATAGCAATATGCTTTCCGAGTATTGTTGGATTCGGCATTGTTTCCTGTACACGGTGGAGGGCTTGAGGTAACCGTGGGGCTCTGGTCCGGTTGGCGGCTTGAGGCGCCTTTTTCCGGTTCACATGGGTGGCTCCGGTTTTTGAAATGCCGTGTTTTATTAAAGTTCTTTTTGTTGCGGTACCCTTGCCGGAGTTGGTCATCATACCTCCCGTAATCTTCCCGTCGTTGGTGATAACCGGGGGAGTGATCCCGGTTGTGATGCTCGTACCGTCCATTGTAATCTTGGTACTTGTCATATCTCTTGTACCGGTCATAGTTGTCTCGCCGATTGTCGTACTAGACATCCTGTGCCGGTCGATATCGCTCCTCTCGCCGCCAGCGTTCGTCTTCTTCGTCTCGGCTACTACGTGGCTCGATTTGCCGTACTAGCGGTGCTTGCCTATTAAATAAGTTATATTCACACCAGTCCATTGTGTGGCTCGTAGATTGGCAGAGTAAGCAGTGCGTCCGTATGGTGCACTCCAGTGACGAGTGTCCGGAATTCAAGCAGGTCGTACATTGGATTGCTGCCGGAAACGAAGAATTGGTAATGCTCGTTGGAGGGCTCCCATTGTTAGCCAAGAGCTCGTTTTCTCCATTTCTCTAACCCGGTCGATGACCTGGTCGACGGTGCTTGTGCGAAAGTCGATGACCGTGCATACCGTTTGTAGAGGTTCCCGGACCGCGGCTAAAAATATAGCCCGCGTTTCATCCTCCGGATGTGCGCGGGTAAGCTGACTGTGCATCCGTTGAAACCGGATGACAAACTGCGGGATGCTCTCCCCGGGGTCCTACTGGATGGTATAAAATAAGCCCACCATTTCTCGTTGGTCCACCTCCTTCTGGAAGAAGTGCAAGAATTTGTCTTTCAGGTCCGCAAAGGTGGTGATGGTGCTGCGATCCTGCGTCCGGTGCCATCTGGCGGCCGGTCCTTCCAATGTCACGCCGAATTCGGCTATCTTAGATCGTTCCTCTTCTGCCGCGGTTAACCGTTGTGACACATGGTTCGCCTCCCATGGTTTGCCTCCCATGTTTGTCCGGATCATCCCTATCTTTGGAGTACTGGAACGGCATGTCGTCGTCTAGTGTCGGTACCCGGGCTGGTGGTGTCGGTGGTCTTTCCTTCTGTTCCATCGACCTCGGAGGTCTTTGCCGGTGTTACGGGCATGACCATTTAATATCCCGTGGTGAGAATTTACCGTAGTATTCTATACACGTGGATAAGTGTGAGGGTTAAACGAGAGTGTAAAGAAGGGGACGATTACTTTTAATCCTCGGGATTGAGACAACCCATTAGGTCAAGTGTGAACTTGCCTGGGGGCCTTGGGTATCGCTATAAATAAGACGCCTAGCTACCCTCATTTGATCATCATTTTGACTACATCGAGACTCTGCTCTTGTGGTGGGTCAACTCTTGTAGCAAGCGCGCCAGCACCAGGTACGACTCGACGCCACGGCGGTGGTATGGGACGCCGATCGAGGCTCGAGTCCGTCTCGATCCCTTTGCTCGGGGGTGGTCGGGTGGATCGGCACCCTTCTTTCTCTTTCTCCTTTCTATCTATCATTTGTTTATCCTTATCTTAAGCTTACTTTAGTACTTAGATCTCTAATATTTGGTATCAAAGCTATGTACTAATGTTTCTTTGTTTTTCATTTGTCGTTTGATTGATGGTGATCGATCGATGTGCGGTCGGCCTTGATCCAAACAACGATCAACAAAGAACTTCGGTAACTCTTTCCAGATTTTTTTTTCTATTCTCTCTTCTCCCATCTAATCATGTGTTTAGTTTATATGTCATTTTTTTTCATTAAGTCAATGATGTTGTAGTTGTCTTTAATTGATTATCTAAAACATTTACATATGTGCACGAGGTCAATACCTCGTTTGACATATTAATAATATGTGATGAGTGTCGTATGCGTACGAGGTTAATACCTCAATTACATATTACGTTCACGAACATATGTTACGTATGAGTTCCGTTTTGCGTATGAGTTTAATACCTTGATTTGTTGTAAACGATATGCGGTTGGTCTCGTATGCGTAAGAGGTCAATACCTCAATTGCGTATTACGATGATCTCTTATTTGTGGATGTTTCGTGTGCGTAGAGGTATATACCTCGATTACATATCTCGATCACATCATTTGTGGCTATTTAATATAACGATATGTTAATATAGGCATATGTGGTCACATATATACGTATTTGATCGTATATATGTGATAAGTAAACATATGTGTATATTCGTTATTACGTGATTATATCGAAAGTTGTCCTTGTCGGGAAAAGGATGTTGGTGGCCGTCCTCACATTTTTGTGAGAATGGCGTTGTCACCATCCCTTTTTCAACAATTTTTTATTGTTGATAACCCCGTTGATGACCTCGATTTCGTTACGTAAAGAAACGCCAATAGCCATAATGATGTTGAGTACGTAGGGCTTGACCCACTTCAAGTGAGGTCGCTCCAATGATGCACGTATCCAACATCCCTCCCTCGTTACATGGATACGATGCCACCATGAGCTCGTTCTTATGAGAGGCATTCGTACCAACATAGTTTTGGTAAATGAGGGCGAAATAAGAACCCTTGACATATATGATCAATTGCCTCGCATATCTCTTATACGCATCAGACATTAAGCATTCGAGAAGAGCAACTTACTTGGTTGGCTCAAGTGTTTAATGTATTTGTTTTCGAGGTCTCGAGTTCAAATATGACCAAGACCATACAACATCCTTGATACATATGACTATAACACATGTTTAGACTTAAGGTCTAAGTGCACCTCGGGGTCCTCGTAATAGGACTTAAAGAGCCGAAACCACATATGTGGGCACCGAAGCATAGTTTATTGTTAACATTTTTTTTCGTGTATAAACTATTCATGACGCGAACATACATGGTTGAGCCTCGGGGAGCCACCATGAAAAAATCGATATAGAGATCAGGGAAAGACATTTATTTGTCACCCCCATGGTTTTTAAAACACCTTTGTGTTACCATAGTAACCTGATCTTGAACCTCATCTCATACGTCTAGAGGGGTATTGACATGAGATCATGATATCGATTAATGTTTGCCCATGATATGTTTACATCACGACATGATGTTATGACTATCTCTCTGACCTTATCCTATTTCTTTTCCAGAAATAATCTTTATTGGCTCAAATTAACAACCCGATGTCATCCGCTCAAGCGGAAGGAACTCAAGGGAATCCTCCTGGACAAATGTCCACTGAGATGTATTTGGCACAATAACCCAATACCTTAGTTTCACCGCTCAACAGATGACCGAACTTCGGCAATCTCAAAGTGCTCTTGAGGCACGTGTCATTATTCTACAACGTGAGACTAATAGACCTGATGAGCGACAAGGTGAACCATCATTTGTCATTAAGCCATTTACGGGAGACAAAAAGGAAAGAACTAAAGAAGCAATCTGCACATGGCTGGGACGATGGGAGTCTCATTTTGAGCTCTATCCCACGCCAGATAGTACGAAGATTGCATATGTCGGCCGAGAACCTGGTGGCGTGGGCTCCGTACTATGAAGAAATTGCCTGATACCTGGACAGATTTTGTCACGGTTTTTAAGGGCCAATTTCTGCAACCTCCCTCTCGAACCGAGGCAGCACAAGCTTTAGTGAACCTCTCTAGCAGGAAATTTTCCTCGCTAGAAGACTATGTTCACCATGCTAGAACCCAAATCCAAAAATCGGGTCTAGAAGGGGACAATTGGTTGATTGTTAGGGTTTGACGCTTCCAAAACCTTCGCTTCCCGGCCACAACCGAGGAAACACGGATCAATGCAGCAGTAAATCGAAAACACAGAGCGAGACTCAAATGCACAGGATTTAACGTGGAAAACCCTAGACGGGAAAAACCACGGGAGTGCAAGACTCCAACGATCACTATACGCAGGGAATGTACAATGGCGAGCTGCAAGGCGACAACCTTGAGCTCGCTGTCCTCGCCACAGGCGGCGGTATTACACAGAGGCGTCGACCTCTTCCTTTCTCTCTCTCTCTCTCTCTCACGGCTGCTCTCACTTCGCTCCCTCTAAATGGAAAACAGAAAAATAAGCAACAACTACAAAACTGTTTGCCCTAAGTCATATTTATACACATATGACTTTCGGGCTATTTACAAATATAGCCTCGAGGGCCCTTGGCAAACATATTCACAAATATGTCCCCGCATCCGGATCTCTCTCCGGGTACATTTGTCATCCGGCTCCGTAGCCGGGGTTCTCATCATCCGGCTCCGTAGCCGGGGTCTTCATCATCCGGCTCCGTAGCCGGGGTCTTCATCATCCGGATCCGAAACCGGGTACTCCTCATTCGGGTCTTCATTCCCAATTCCCGCACATCCAACCATCCCATCCGGAGGGACCGTAATCCCAACAAACTCCCCCTTCACTTCGGCATGGGATGTCTTTCCAGTCCGACCCTCTTCCGGCACGCTTCCAGCTTGTCGGGTGTGAGCACTTTGGTCAGCATATCTGACCCGTTCTCTTCCGTGTGGATCTTCGTCAGCACGAACTCCTGGTCTTCTATCCTTTCCCGGATCCAGTGATATCTTCGCTGGATGTGCTTCGTCCGGGAGTGATAGGCCGCGTTCTTCGCAAGGTGGATGGCACTCTGACTGTCGCAGTAGAGTCGGTACTCCTCTTGCCGGATACCGAGCTCTCTAATGAAGTCCTTCATCCATATTATTTCCTTGCCGGCTTCAACAACCGCCATGTACTCTGCCTCCGTGGTTGACAACGCAACCGTCTTCTGCAGCCTCGACTGCCACGAGACAACTCCCCCTGCATACGTCATCACATACCCTGATGTGGACCGGCTGGTATCTGCATCAGCCGACATATCCGAATCGGTAAAGCCGTCGAGTTCGGGCTTACCGGAGCCGAATCGGAGGCACACGTTTGCCGTGCCCTTCAGGTATCGGAGTATCCACTTAACCGCGTTCCAGTGCTCTTTGCCGGGATTGCTCATGTACCGGCTCACCACTCCAACTGCATATCCTATGTCCGGTCTTGTACACACCATTGCGTACATCAAGCTTCCGACGGCAGAGGCATATGGTACTTTCATCATGTCCTCCTTCTCAGCCTTTGTCTTGGGGCTTTGCTTGCTGGACAACTTGTAGTTTGCCGGGAGGGTTGACCCGACCGGTCTTGCTTCCGACATGTTGAACCGGTGAAGCACCTTTGTCACGTACTTCTCCTGTGACAGCCACAACTGCTTCTTCTTCCGGTCCCGGATGATGTGAATCCCTAGTATTTGCCTCGCCGGACCCAGGTCCTTCATTGAGAAGGTTCGGTGAAGCGCTTTCTTCAGCGTCCGTATCTTGACCTGGTCCCGTCCGACGATCAACATGTCGTCCACGTATAGGAGGAGTATTAGAAAGTCTCCTCCTTCGAACTTCTTCACAAACACGCAGTGATCGGACTGCGTTTTGTGGTACCCTTCGTCAGTCATGAAGGAGTCGAACTTCCGGTACCATTGCCGGGGAGCCTGCTTCAGTCCGTAAAGGCTCTTCTTCAACCGGCATACCAGGTGCTCCTTCCCTTTCTTCTCGAATCCTTCCGGTTGCTGCATGTAGATCTCTTCTTCGAGGTCACCGTGAAGGAATGCCGTCTTCACGTCCATCTGTTCTACCTCGAGGTCCATGCTTGCCGCTATGCTCAGCACCGTCCGGATGGAGGTCATCTTCACTACCGGGGCAAATATCTCGTCGAAATCGACGCCCTTCTTCTGCTGGAACCCCTTCACCACGATCCTGGCTTTGTATCTCGGGGGTTTTTCGGCATCTCCCGGTTTCAGCTTGAACACCCACTTGTTCCGAAGTGCCCGCTTTCCTTTCGGCAACTCCACAAGTTCATATGTGTGGTTCTCATGCAGGGAATCCATCTCCTCCTGCATGGCACTTAACCACCTGCGGCTATGGGTGTCAAGCTTTGCTTCTTCAAAACTCTCCGGCTCCCCCTCATCGGTTAGCAGCACGTGCTCTGGTTCCGGAAATCTCCGGGGGGGCCTTCTCTCTCTTAGAGGATATCTCCGTTCCGGAGCTTCGGTAACCGGCTCCTCCGTTTCCTCTTCATCCGAATCCATTTCGGGATCGGGGCCGGTTCCGGTATCAGTTTCATCTTCCTCGGCCGGTTCTGTTTCTTCACCGTCTTCGGCCGGATCCTCGAGTGCTAACCGGTCCCTTGCCGGTCGGGACTGCTCCTCGTAGAGTTGATCCTCACCGGTCGACTTGGAGCTCTTCATCTTCTTCTCCGACTCCCAGTCGGCGAGTGTCTTGTCCTCCATGAAGATGATATCACGACTCCGGAATATCCTTTTGTCGACCGGGTCCCATACTCGGTAGCCGAACTCGTCGTCGCCGTAACCGAGGAATATGCATGGCCGGGTCTTTGGATCTAGCTTTCCTCTCCGGTCCTTTGCCACATGCACATATGCGATACACCCGAACACCTTCAGATGCCGGTAGGATACTTCCCTACCGGTCCACACTCTCTGCGGCGTGTCTCCGTCCAAAGGTACTGAGGGTGATCTGTTTATCACGTATGTCGCCGTCGACATTGCCTCAGCCCAAAACCCCTTGGGTAATTTCGCATGCGCCAGCATACTCCGGACCCTCTCCATTATGGTCCGGTTCATCCTCTCGGCCAACCCATTCAGTTCCGGCGTCTTCGGCACAGTAAACTCGAGCCGGATTCCCTTCGAGCGACAGTACTCCACGAACTGCCCCCGGTATTCCCCTCCGTTATCCGCTCGTATCGCTTTCAGCTCCTTGCCGGATTCCCTTTCCACTCTCGCGTGGAGTTCTTTGAAGACGGACAATACTTGGTCCTTTGTCTTCGACGGTGCCGTCCACAGCTTCCGGCTATGGTCATCTATGAATGTTACGAAATACTGGGCTCCGCCATGTGACTTCGTTTCTACCTGACACACGTCAGTGTGCACCAACTCCAAAGGTGCGCTACGTCTCGTCGGTGGCCTTGAGTGGAAGGAGGCTCTGTTCTGCTTACCGGCCAGGCAATCGGTGCACTTCTCCAGATGCACATGCTTCACTGGAATAAGGTTGTCTTCTGCAAGCCTCTTCATCCCCTTCTCGCTCATGTGGCACAGTCTCTTGTGCCACAGCTCACTGGTAGTGTCAGCTGCCACGTTCAGCTCCTCCGGACATAGCCGGGAATTCATCAGGTACAATGTGTTGACCTTCCGGGCCCGAGCCACTATCAAGCTCCCTTTGCTGAACTTCATGACACCGTTCCGGATGCTACCCGTGTAGCCTTCATCGTCTAGCCTCCCGGCCGAAATCAGGTTCAATCGAACCTCCGGAACGTGTCGAACATCCTTCAGCAGCATCTTGCATCCGGTTGATGTCATCAGCCACACGTCTCCTATGCCGGCAATCCGGCATGTACCTTCATTTCCCATCCGGACACAGCCGTGCTCACCGGCTGTGTAGGATGAGAAGTATTTCTTCTCCGGGGTCAGGTGGAACGACGCTCCGGAATCGACCACCCAGGTCATCTCTTCACCGGCAAGGTTCAACTCCCTCTCTTCGGTAATGAGCATTATCTCTTCTTCACTTGCCGCGAGTGCCGTCGTTCCTTTCCGGTCCTGCCCTCGCCGATCCGAACCATTCCGGTCCGTGGCTCCCCGGTAAGCACCGTTCCGTTCCGAAGACTTCTTCGAATCGGTGTCGTCGGCTCCGTTATCTTTTCGGTAATGCCGACAATTCTTCCGGAAGTGCCCCGGCTTCCCACAGTGGAAGCATGTGGGCCTTCCTCTTGACTGCGACCGGGTCCCCGACTTCTCCCGTCTTTGCGGACTCCGGTTCCGTTGTCTTCCCCGATCCGATTCGGTAAGCAGCATCTTCGGATCGGAGGCCGGTTCTTTATCTCTCCGACGCGCTTCTTCGTTCAAAATGCTCGTCTTTACCGTTTGTAAGGACAAGTTATCTTCGGTGCAGGAGGTGCTGAGAGTCACCACCAAGTTCTCCCAGCTTTCCGGCAATGTACACATCAGGAT
The DNA here is from genome assembly GCF_043228905.1 of Azolla caroliniana. Taxonomy (NCBI): domain Eukaryota; kingdom Viridiplantae; phylum Streptophyta; class Polypodiopsida; order Salviniales; family Salviniaceae; genus Azolla; species Azolla caroliniana. The sequence goes on from NW_028230437.1 coordinate 8,128,594, forward strand.
GATGGCTTGCATTGCATCTTCCAACGGGAACTTGATCGCCGCAAGCTGGTTCACGAATCCCATGAACGTGCTTACGTGTTCCGCCATACTCTCGCCGTCCCGGTACTTGAGGTTCACTATCTTCCTCATCAGGGAGGTCCGGTTCAACGCATTCTTCCTCTCGTAGAGGCCCGACAGCTTCCGCCACATCTCATATGCGTTGGTGTCGTTCGCCACATGTTGTAGAACGCTCACGTCGACGTATTGCCGAATGGTTGCAACGGCCTTCCGGTTCAGAAGCCTCCATTCCGTCTCAAGTACCCCCTTGGGTATTTCCGACCTGTCGATCGGTTCATACAGGTCCCGAACAATGAGCAGATCCTCCATCTTTATCTTCCAGTCGGCGTAGTTCTGCGCATTCAGCACCATCATCCCCGGCTGCCCGCTGCTGCCGCCTTCCATTTTCTGCACTGCAGTCGCTCTGATACCAGATTGTTAGGGTTTGACGCTTCCAAAACCTTCGCTTCCCGGCCACAACCGAGGAAACACGGATCAATGCAGCAGTAAATCGAAAACACAGAGAGAGACTCAAATGCACAGGATTTAACGTGGAAAACCCTAGACGGGAAAAACCACGAGAGTGCAAGACTCCAACGATCACTATACGCAGGGAATTTACAATGGCGAGCTGCAAGGCGACGACCTTGAGCTCGCTGTCCTCGCCACAGGCGGCGGTATTACACAGAGGCGTCGACCTCTTCCTTTCTCTCTCTCTCTCTCTCTCTCACGGCTGCTCTCACTTCGCTCCCTCTAAGTGGAAAACAGAAAAATAAGCAACAACTACAAAACTGTTTGCCCTAAGTCATATTTATACACATATGACTTTCGGGCTATTTACAAATATAGCCTCGAGGGCCCTTGGCAAACATATTCACAAATATGTCCCCGCATCCGGATCTCTCTCCGGGTACATTTGTCATCCGGCTCCGTAGCCGGGGTTCTCATCATCCGGCTCCGTAGCCGGGGTCTTCATCATCCGGCTCCGTAGCCGGGGTCTTCATCATCCGGATCCGAAACCGGGTACTCCTCATTCGGGTCTTCATTCCCGATTCCCGGACATCCGACCATCCCATCCGGAGGGACCGTAATCCCAACACTTGTTTTGTCAATGGCATCCCCAATTCAGACTATCACTGGATAGTGCACGATAAGGATCCAAAATCCTTCGAAGAGGCCGTTGAAATAGTTCTTCGCTATCAACGCACTTCGAAGAAGGACCATAACAAACCCAACGAAGCGCATGGGACTAAGCAGTTGCAATTTGTTGGGAAACGCAAGACACCCAACAAATTCCTGGATCGCGATTATAAGCGACAACATCCTTTTTGTGTATTCTGCAAAAAGAAGGGTCATACAAAAGATCAATGTCGAAAGCTCCAACGGAAAGAGCACGACAACAAAGCTAAAGTTGCAGACCATAAAGGTCAGATTCCTAATGTCCTTCAGGTCTATACACATCATTTAAGTAATTTTCAATGTTCTTTCCCTCACTATGTATTGGGTCCCAATGATTTACTACGTGCAAACGGGTATATCAATGGATCTCCCGTACAATTTTTATTTGATTCGGGAAGCTCACACAATTTTGTGAATGATCGTTTGGTTCAGATATGGGGAATCCAACCCACCGTAAGTGATCACACCTACACGGTGCACTTGGCTGATGGAAGAGTACAATACATCAACGGGGCAATTCATTCATTAGGAATTTCTATTGATACTTATATAGAGGAAGTAGACTTCCATGTAATGAATCTTTGTACCACCGATGTAATACTGGGTTATCCCTGGTTTTATAATAAAAACTCTTCTTTATTTATTGATTGGGTTCGTCATTCCATTTCTTTTGTATTGAACGATTGTACGCATTTTATTCAATGTGTAAAAAAACAATCCCTCTCGATTGTTTCCTCGTGTCCATCAATATCCGAGTTGTCTTGTTCTACATTATTTTATTGTGTACTTGATCCGGACATTCACATTTACAATATCGATAATGTCCCGGTTCAATTAACATATTTTGAACAACAACAACTTGATGAAATCTTAAATGATTTTCATGATGTTTTTCCAAGTGAACTACCTGATGGGTTACCTCCTAAACGTAATATAGACCATCGTATAGATATTGTACCTGGTGTTGCACCAATAAGTATACCTCCGTATCGCTTAAGTCGATCCAAAGAAGATGAGGTATCTAAGCAACTCAAGGACTATATATGAATGGGTTATATACGTTATAGTAAATCTCCATGGGGTGCACCAATTCTCTTGGTAAAAAAGAAAGAGGGCACATGGCGTATGTGTATTAATTACCGACGCTTGAATAAAGTGACGATCAAGAATTCGTACCCATTGCCCCGGGCTGACGATCTAATTGACCGTCTCCAGGGAGCTCGGTATTTTATGAAACTTGATCTCCGTATTGGCTACCATCAAATACGAATAAGTGAGGACGATGTTCCTAAAACGGCATTTAGTACGCGCTATGGCCATTACGAGTTTTTGGTTATGCCTTTTGGTTTGACCAATGCTCCGGCTACATTTCAACAAGAAATGAATGACATTTTCCGAGAACAACTTGGAAAATTTGTCGTTATTTTCTTGGATGATATTTTAGTTTATAGCCGTACATAACAAGAACATGCTAGACATGTCCGCTTCGTTTTACAAACATTGCGTGACAAACAGTTTTATGCAAAGATCTCAAAATGTGAGTTCTTCAAGAAATCAATTACTTATCTAGGACATCTCATAACCGAACGAGGAGTTGAAATTGATCCTTCTCGCATTGAGAAAATCAAGCTTTGGCCCACTCTTCGGAATATTCGAGAAGTTCGATCATTCCTTGGTTTTGTCGGGTTTTTGCGAAAGTCTCTTCGTAATTACTCCCAATTGACGACGTTGTTTACTGATCTTTTAAAAGGTCAAACGCGTAAGTCTACAAAACCTATTGTGTGGAATGCTACACTAGACCTCGCCTTTAAGGAACTCAAGCACCTGGTTTGCAAGGCTCCTTCACTTCTTTTACCTGATCCTTCAAAAACTTTTGAGGTTGAAACCGATGCAAGCGATTATGCTATAGGTGTTGTCTTGTATCAAGATGGTAAACCAATAGCATTCGAGAGTAAGAAACTTGATTCTGCTCAATGTCGGTATACCGTTCAAGAAAAAGAATTATTTGCAGTTATACATGCGCTCAAAACATGGCGCCATTATCTTTATGGAAATCACTTTGTGGTAACTACGGACCACGAGTCCTTGAAATATTTTTGTGACCAACAAGACCTGAAATGTCGTAAGGCACGATGGGCTGATCTCATCCAAGACTTTGATTTTTCCATACGATATCGTAAAGGTTCCATGAACACTATCGTTGATGCACTAAGTCACATCTGTGAAGTTAACATGCTTAGCTTCACTGAAATAACATCGGATCTTTATGATCACCTTCGAGGAAAGTATCCTAATGACAGTTATTTTGCAAAATACTGGGCAAGAGTTGAGTCTGGAACAGACACCACCACATCCTCGAAGGAATACTTCCATATTGCTAACGGTTTGGTCTACCGTAATGGGAAGGTTTGTGTTCCAGATTTACCCGAGGTCAAAAAGAGGATTCTTTTTTAATGCCATGATGCACCCTCAGCAGGGCACCCTGGAATACATTGTACACTCGTTCTCATCTCCACTCAATTTTATTGGCCTAAGATGCGTCCTGATATACATAGCTATGTGACTAAATGTCACCAGTGTCAGGTTAACAAAGCCGAACGACTTAAAGCCGTAGGACTTTTACATCCCTTGGACATTCCCAATAATAAGTGGGAAAGTATATCCATGGATTTTATTGTTAGGCTTCCTCGCACCCAAAAAGTTCATGATGCCATCTGGGTTGTCGTTGATCGACTAACTAAAATGGCCAGATTTATTGCTACTAAAACCACGGTAACAGCTCCTGAATTGGCTTACCAATTCATTGACGAATTGTTTCGTTTTTATGGGTTACCGATGGATATCGTGAGTGATCGAGATCCAAAGTTTACTAGTGACTTCTGGACGCAAGTCTTTAAGAAGTTAGAAACTACGTTGAGCATGAGCTCCACAGATCATCCTCAATCCGATGGACAGACAGAACGAGTAAATCAAATTATTGAGGACATGCTTCGAGCATACGTTGGTGCAAAACCAACAAAATGGGAACGTTATCTCCCAATTTTGGAGTTTGCTTATAACAGCTCCAAGCATACGTCCACGGGATATAGTCCTTTTATGTTGATGTATGGTTTTCAGCCACGAGCCCCGATTGATGTTAATATACATCATGATGAGTTGCGAAGTACGCAAAAATTTCTTCGGGATATGCAAGATATGTTGCATATTGCACGAGATAATATAAAAACAGCTCAAGATAGAGCGCGTTTTTATGCCGATCATCATAGGCAACCTCGTGTATTCAACCCTGGACAGAAGGTATTTTTACGTGTACCTCACAATTCTAAGACATTGTCTACGGGTAAGTGCGCTAAGTTAGCCCCACGGTTTTGTGGACCTTTTACAGTCCTCAAACGCATTGGGTCATCAGCCTATCGTCTCGCTCTTCTCGATGGTGTCGGAATTCATCTAGTCTTTCATGTGAGTCGTTTAATTTAAGAACTTCTAGGTTCTGGCGACAATACAGTTACAACTGAAACTTTGGTTACTTCTGAAGAATTATCTTCTAAACCACATGTACCAGAAAGAATTCTCGATGTTAAAACAAAAAAATTACGTACTAAAGAAATCCGAGAATTTAAAATAAAATGGATGGATAAATCAATAAAAGACGCCACATGGGAATGCGAAAATACTCTCAGAACTAATTTCCCTAACTTTCCATTGCAAGAGTGCAATGTTTTAAATAGGGGGAGTATGTTATGGGCATGACCATTTAATATCCCGTGGTGAGAATTTACCATAGTATTCTATACACGTGGATAAGTGTGAGGGTTAAACGAGAGTGTAAAGAAGGGGAGGATTACTTTTAATCCTCGGGATTGAGACAACCCATTAGGTCAAGTGTGAACTTGCCTGGGTGCCTTGGGTATCGCTATAAATAAGACGCCTAGGTACCCTCATTTGATCATCTTTTGACTACATCAAGACTCTGCTCTTGTGGTGGGTCAACTCTTGTAGCGAGCGCGCCAACACCAGGTACGACTCGACGCCACGATGGTGGTATGGGACGTTGATCGAGGCTCGAGTCCGTCTCGATCCCTTCGCTTGGGGATGGTCGGGTGGATCGGCACCCTTCTTTCTCTTTCTCCTCTCTATCTATCATTTGTTTATCCTTATCTTAAGCTTACTTTACTACTTAGATCTCTAATAGCCGGTCTTCCTTTGGTGTTGCCAGCTCGACTTCCGGTGTCGGAGGTCTTTGCCAGTCTTTTTCCGTCTCCAGAGGTTGCTCCACGTCTAGTGTCGGAGGTTCTCGGTCTGCCAACTCTGGTTCCAGTGTCGGTAATGTATCCGACTCCTCGTCCTCCGGTCCTCCTAGGGTGTCGTTACTACTGCAATAGTACGTGTGCGCGCTGTAACCCCCTTCCGAATCCGATTCCAGCGCTGAAAATGCTTCGGATTCGCCGTCTCTTCCGGCCAATGCCTGGAGAAGGGTTTCCGCTTCCCGGAGACTACGTAAGCTGCTTCCTTCGTCCGGGTAGGCGTTTTGTTGCAAACGGAGCGACTCCTCCGCCACTTTCCGAATCACTTTGGAAAATGATCGATCCGTTCGTATTTCTTCCGTTGCTTGCTGGAAAGCCTCTCACCGCCTTCTCCATTCAGCATGTCTTCGTGCTCTCTCTGTAACCGGGTCGTCTGTTGGCCTAGTCATCCATTCCTACCGCTGTTCACTGCGATTGTGCAGGAATCGTGGTCGCAAAAAACTGTGTTAATCCTAGGGCCGGACAACAGCCTAACACAGGGTGTCCACTTAAGACACTTCACCAAAGGGTGGTACGGCAGAATGACTTACGGCACAACGCTTAATTAGACCTTAATTGGTTACTTAGCAATTCGTAATTAACACGCGTAAGATATAACAATGAATACAGAACGGTAATCAAAACTGGAAGATTAAGACAATAAGCTCTATTGATTATCCGCTCTGATTACATTATAATCGGGCCTTTATATAGGTCTCCGGTGCGAAATACAAAACGGTGACAACCGGCACCTTTACAGGATCGGTCCGGATCCGGATCGGCATACCGATTCCGGTCCGTCTGTCCACATATTCTCATATTATTAATATCTATATTAAGATTACTAATTACAACAGTTCCCGAATAAACTATTCCTTTTCAAACTCTGATTTGGACCTCCTTAAGCCTTCTTGCCAGCCGGTAACAGAACGAAGAGTCCAAGCAATGACGAGATGGGAGGACCCTGTGGAGGAGAAGTCTAGCTTCGTCAAGGCCATGTGTCAAAACTATGACGTCCTAGTTGAAGAGAAACGAAAAAGACCAGATGACTAATCAGGCTCTTCAAAGAAACATGACACAAGAGAAGTTGTTCGAAGAAGGGAGGAATCATCACCGCCCCAAATGATAACCGAAAGAGGGAAGGAAAGAATCAGACCATCGTTCAAACTACGCTCGGAGATAGAGTAATCCACCGACCTTAAGCGTGTGATGGAAGAAAGAATCCTAGATAGCCGAATTGAGTACACACTACGGGAGGTCTTAGGAATTGCAAAGAAAGAATTTCATGATGTCATCATTGATTTAATAAAAAGGAAGAGACTGGCGACAAGTGAAGAAGGAACCAGAGCGGCAAATGTCTTGACGAGCGCTATCACAACAGAAGGTCTCGAAATTGAACAAGAATTTGTCGATAGCCATTTTGCAAGGCCACGTTGGGCTAGGGCCACTCCTGAGACACCGGTGCTGATGGGAGACTTGAAAGATTCGGTGGTGGCACTCATTGATCATGGCTCGGAGATCAGCCTCATGTCTCTTGACTTCTATCGAAAGGGTCGTTGGCCCATTAATACTAGGCATGGGTGTAAGATCGAGCGGCAACCAAGGCGACTGAAGATCTTCATGGGGCCTGCCCTAACATTAAGGTAACTATTGGCGACATTGAGCATGATCAACACTATTTTGTGCAGGAATCAGCGTCACATCCTATCATCCTTGGCAAGCCTTACATTATAGCATCCCAGATGGAGACAAAGGTACTTGATAATGGTTTGGCATATGCGTAGATACAAAGTCAAGATGGGACAATTTCGGTTCAATTCCTCACCGTACGACCAAACCAATAGTCCAGGACATTTAACTATGTCCCCAAATCAGTGTAATAAAAGTTGTCACCCCATTAATGAAAATGAAGTCTTGTTTTCTGAAAATGGGATTTGTAAATTTAGCTACATTAATGGAAATCCTAGAGGAACAACTTAGAGAAATCGGGATTATGAGCGAGGAAGAGGCAATAAACGAGTACATGGAGATAATATCATTTGATGATACTCTTGGGGAAATGGAGAAAGTCATCGAATCAAAACTACAAGTCAATAGAATGACTCCAATCAACTCTATCGCCTTATACACTGCCATCGACGAATACAAACAAGGTGTCGCGACGGATGAAGTCGAAGTAAATACCAAATACAAGACTGTAGACAAGAAGGTCAAACTTGTGGTTTCTCCCTTGCCTGAAGATAGTTGGCAACGAATAAAGGAGGTAGCGCGAGATCCATGCGTTAGAGACCCGAAAGGAGTAGGGCATGTCTTCACAAACGAAACTCGGAGGAAGCTCAAAATTGGTGGGGGTGAGTTTTTGCTTCCTAAAGAAGAGTCTAGGAAATGTTGGAGCAACACGGGAAACCATTTTTCCTTTTCCCCACAAGAGATCGGATGTGTTGACCCAATGCTTGTGGAACCAATGGTTATCTTTACAATACCCCATGTGCCATGGAACTTGAAACCAATTCCCGTTCCAAGAGCTCACATTCCAAGCATGCTAGAGTTGTTAAAAGAAAATATTAGAATGGGAATCATTGAGCCGTCTAATGCGCCTTATTTAAATAGGTGGTTCATAGTGCCAAAGAAGAATGGAGAGCTTCAATTAATCCAAGATCTGCAACCGGTAAACAAGATCACCATTCGTAATGTTGGTATTGGACCTAGTGTTGATGAGTTTGCTGAAGCTTTTGCAGGAAGGTTGATTTACTCGATTGGAGACTGTATTCTAGATACGACCAATTTCAATTGTCTTTGGATAGTCAAGACATCACAACAATGCGGACTCCCATTGGGCTAGTAAGGATGTGTACATTACCGCAAGGGGCAACTAACTCAGTGGCTCACATGATGAATGCCATGAACAAATTACTAAGAGACTGCATCCTAGATATTACGATGCCTTTCCTTGATGATATCCCTATAAAGGGGTGCCCTGTATCAGAGAAGGACGAGTCTTTAGATCAAGATGGATGTCGAAGATTTCTTTCAAAGCATATTGAAGACTGTGGAAGAGTGTTGTAAAGACTAGAAGGTGCAAGGCTCACATTCTCCGGAGAAAAATCAGCATTTGGCCAACGCGAGATCGTAGTAGTGGGACATCTTTGTCGACCATATGGACAGAAACCCTCTCCCGAGAAGGTGAATGTTATTCAAGAGATGCGAGAGGAATGTGGAACGTAGACAAAGGTCCAAAGATTCTTAGCAACATGTGCTTTCTACCACATTTGGATTCCGCATTATGCTCATGTGGTTGAACCCTTGTATAGCTTACTGAAAAAAGGGAGAAAATTCAAATGGGAACCGGTACACACACAAGCAATGAAGAGGTTAAAAGGGCTACTGGTGGCAGCACCAGCTTTAAGGAAAGTTGTCTACAAAGAAGGGATGCCCATCTACATCACGGTAGATACGAGTCCAACGGGGATTGGATGGTTCATCAACCAAGAAGGAGAAGATAGCACACGGTATGCCATCCGGTTCAGAGCAAATGTCCTTAGCGAACAACAACGAGGATACGCCCAAGTAAAGTGGGAACTCTGGGGTATTGTGTTTGCAGTGAAGGAAGACAAGGACTACCTGATCGGGTCGAAGGTAGTAATTGAAACGGATTGCCTCCCAATCCTTGGGATAATCTCTGGATGTGCGACACCATATATGGCTATGCTAAGTTTGATCACTTATATCAAGTCTTTAAACCCAGAGATCCACCACATTGCTGGGAAGAACAACACCATGGCCGACATGCTGTCAAGAGCAACATTTGAAGATGAAAGTGACATGGTTTCAGAATATGAAGACATCGCCCTTAACTTCTTCAAGGCAACCCAACTATCAATTGAAGACAGGGGCACGCCAACCCTCCACGCTTTCAACGAGAACGAGTATGAAGGGGAGTGGTTACTAATCGGCAGATTCTTGAGAACAATGATGGCAGATGCTTCATGGACGAAGGAGGAGGCTCTACAAACATGGAAGAAAGCTTACCAGTACTTTCTGAAGGGAGGATTCCTTTGGTGGCACCCAAAGAGAAGGACATGGATGCCACGACGAGTAGTGGTGAAGAAAGAGGACCAAACAATGTTGATGTCTGAATTCTACGAGAGTCCATGGGCAGGTCATAGAGGAACGTGGGCAACGTTTCAAAAGTTAAAGGAGAAGTATTGGTGGTCGAGCATGTATAAAGATGTACTACATTTCAGGTCCACATGCGAAAGCTGCCAAGTACATTCGAACATACGTCACCGTTGTCGTGAAAAATTTCGGCCAGAGGCGGAAACCGGGAAATATTGGCTACATCGGTGGGGTGCACCATGTGCACTCACCCTCGTATAATTGTGTGAATAATAGGAGTTAAGTCGAGACGAAGAATCCCATGTAAATCGGGATTTATCCCACATTGTAACGCATCCCTCTCCTTGTTCTATAAAAGGAAAGGATGGTCACTTGTAGAAGGGTTGCCCATTTTTGCATTCGTAGGGTATATCGTTAGAGGAAGAAACATTCTCTCTTCCTCTTTCTTTCCTCTTATTTATGGTTTCGTTTCTCTTCCCTGCTTCTTCCTCTTCGTCATTCTGAGTATCGAGCCTTGGCATCTCGTGTTCCTATTTTCTGCCCCGTCCCCTGTGCAAGACCTCGCTCGGCACGACAAGCCCGAGAGCTCCCTGACTGGCGGCTTGGCAATAGACGACTGTTGCAACCTGAGCTACTTAGGTCGGGCTCGATGCCGGTATTGTATCTTCATCTTGTAATATATGGGTGGAGGGTTCTGCGTATCGGTGTCTATGTGGGTGTTTTGGCGTCCTCTTACCTCCGTTTCTATACATAAGGGCATGAGTTGGGTCGGCGTCGTGTGTGTGTGTGTGTGAGTCGGTGTCAAGCGCGCGCGCTCTCTCTTCCTCTCTCTCTCTCTCTCCCTCGTTCGGTTGCTTCCGGAACGCATCCAGAATAGTCTTCTTGGCTTCCCTTCTTCCCTCGTCCAAGACCCCCGTTGTCGCGTTGTTACGCGCGTGCATGTGGAAGGGGCGGGACCACGGGGGTCTTCGACTAGGGAGAAGAGGAGAAAGGTTAAGACAACGAATGGAAGATTAGCTCATAGCTCAAGAGGAGAAGAGAACGAATATGACATTATGATAAAAGAAGATGAAAAAAATTGGAGTCAAGATACTCAACAAGAAGTTCGATTAAGAAAACATAAACGCTTTACGATGGTGGCCGCCATGGCCGCACCAAAACTATAAGAAAACCCTAAAGGAAAAACCAAGAAGAAAACCCTAACCGAACCCTAACGCTCGACCTATGTGGTATACCTTTCACACTCAAAATAGGCAACCCCCACAATGGTGCCTTCTCTCTCCTTTTATAGCACAAGGAGGGAAGACCATCTACAAAAGTGAGACTAAAATATCCCCTTTCATTCAAAGGGGATATTTGCCTTGATTTGGGGGAGGGTGAGATTGATGGCCCCTTAACTCCCACCTCCTCACAAACAACTAGGTACCTATGTACCGCATAGTACCTCTCTCTCTCTCTCTCGCGTGGATGTGCGTACAACCACATCACCTTTATACCTTTATTACTATTACAAATACATTATGTACGTGTGCAACGTTGCACATCGCTCTTTGGCTCTCGTTGCTCGGGTTTCCGCTTGTGGACGAAAATCATCACGACATCCGCCCCCACCTAACCGCACATCCTCCGGTATGTGCCAAAACATAGGGGAGAGAACACAAGATTTTCGGCCACGTCGACCGACCGAGTCCTTAGCGTCCTTGTGGGCCCGCCCGGCTTTGTCTTCCACTTCAAGCAAGACCACCCCGTCCACACGAACCGCCGCCGCCTTCCAGCCCACCATCCTCGCCGAATGGTCTCGAACCGTTGGCGCCATCCGATCCACCACACTCGACGATGTTCGCTGAGTCGTTGCCTCCACCCGATCCGCCACGTTCACCGTGGGTCATTGAACCACCGACTACATCCGACCTGCCGTATCCGATGCCCGTGCTTTCCTCCCCGTTCGGTCCTCCCGAACGCCGTCGCCGACCCGGTTGCTCTTCCTTTGTCCGCCTCGTATATCCTCCGGATGCGCTCCCGGTCGCATGCCGGATTCCGCCCTTTGCATGCCGCACACCTCGGCGTGCTGACTCTATCCGCTCCGCGCTTGCCTTCCATAGGCTTTCCCCGTATGTCGATGTTGCCCTCCGAATGCGTGCTCATGCTTCGGTTCTTCGATGACCCCATCACACGTTTTTCGCTTTCCCCTTTTTCGCCGTGCTCTCTCGTAGTAGAGCGTATTGTCATCCCGACCTCCGTGTCGGTGTCCCTCGAGGCTCTCGTTATCGCCTCGCCTCGACTTGCGCCCTCTTGGCCCGCTTGGCCTTGTATGCCCTCCGGGAAGCCGCCGTGCTTTCTCTTCCCAGTGTGTACCCCGTTGTTCTCCGCGCATCTCCTCCGTTTTCCTAGATACGACTCTTCGCTCATGGCGATCGCACTCGGCCCATGTCTTCGATCTTGGTGTTTCGTCGCGCTGGCCTTCGTCCCGCGCTTGCCTCTCGAAGGCTTGACCCGACCGTCATCGTCGGTCAATCGTTGTCGCCCATCCGCCGTATGCATGCTTGTGTCTTGGCCCTCCACCGGCCGTATTGCATGCGTCTCGTGTCGTGCTTCCGCCGTAGACCCGACCTCCGCGTTTGTCTCCAACTCATCGCCACCACCCACCGCTTCTTCGTTCTCCTTTCGATCCGCGACCGCCGATGCCTCACGGGTAGGTGTGGAGGGTTCCTCCCACTCTCGGTTCACCACCGAGTCCTCGCCTCTCAAAGGCTCAATCGGTCCACCGTTTCCGGTCACTCGTTGACGCTCTCTCGGATGCATGCTCGTTCTTGGGCCCTTCACCGACCGTAGTGCATGCTTCGTGTTACGCCCTTCATCCGCCATAGACCCGACCTCCGCGTCGGCCACTTCTTCCTTTGTCACCGTAGCCCGTTCCGACCCGAGCTCGCCATTTTGGACCCACTCGTCCATCATCTCATACCGGATACCCGCTCCAATAACTTTGTCCGCTTCGGCCTCCGACTCCTTGCCGCCACCCACCGTTTCTCCGGTCTCACGTTGATCCGCAACCGCCAAAGTCTCTTGAATGGGTGTGGAAGGTCCCTCTCGCTCTCGGTCTTCTAGCAAGCCGTGATCACCGTGCCCACTAGGCCTCCTTCTCGCTCTCACCGGCTCCCACCGTAACCTGTTGGGAGACAGGTCCCTCCAGATGGGAAGGGAGAAGAACAGTGCCGACGAAACAATCTCGGCCGAGGCCGATAGGCCTCGGTATGAACCGAATGAGGAGTACCCGGCTACGGAGAGCCGGATGGTGCAGACCCGGTATGAACCGGATGAGGAGTACCCGGCTACGGAGAGCCGGATGGTGCAGACCCGGTATGAACCGGATGAGGAGTACCCGGCTTTGAAGAGCCGGATGGTGCAGACCCGGTATGAACCGGATGAGGAGTACCCGGCTACGGAGAGCCGGATGGTGCAGACCCGGTATGAACCGGATGAGGAGTACCCGGCTTTGAAGAGCCGGATGGTGCAGACCCGGTATGAACCGAATGAGGAGTACCCGGCTACGGAGAGCCGGATGGTGCAGACCCGGTATGAACCGGATGAAGAGACATATTCGTAAATATGTTTCTGAGAGTCCATCAAGGCTATATTTGTAAATAGCCGAAAAGTCATATTAGTATAAATATGACTTAGGGCAAACTTTTTTAGAAAAGAGTTGTTGTTGTCATTCTTGTGTGTGCAAGAATAGAGAGAGCGCGTAACTGTGTACAGAGAGAAAGAGAGAGAAAGAGGTCGTTGCCTCTGTTGAAACCGCCGCCTGTGGCGAAGATCTGTGAGCACGAGGTCGTTCCCTCAGTGAACTCACTGTTGTACATTCTTACATAGTGACAGTTTGCAGCTTGTGGGCTGCCGTGGTTTTTCCTCTAGTTTGGGGTTTTCCACGTAAACCTCCTGTGTATTTTCTTCTTCCTTGTGTCGCGTTTTATTTCCCGTTTTCTGTGTATCATTCTAAGCTCGGTTGTGGCCGAGCATTGCGAAGAAGGAGCATTCAGTTCCCGTCATAACCATACCCGGCCGGCTACAAATCGATCAAACAATCCCGGTCTTGCCGGCTTCCTTCGGTTCGTGCCCGGTTGACCGGCGCCCACTTCACTCTTCTTCTGCTCCGCCTCCCGGTCGGGTCGGATTACCGACCGGCTCATCTTTCGGTCGGGTCGGTTCCCGACTCGCTCCTCAATGCCGCTCCGGACCTCTCCTTCGGTCTTTTCGCACGTGCCCACTCCGGGCCTCTCATCCTCACGGCCACCGCCCATCTCCCCGGTCTTATGTCCGCGCTCGGGCGCAACCGCCGAAGTCTCCAGCCCCGGTGTCGAGGGATCTCGCCTCCGTCCGCTACAAACCTCCTCTTCGTCATTTCGGTTGCCCGCCTTGTTGGCGCCACCATCCGTCTCTCTAGGTCTCACACCGGCTCTCGGGCCGGTTGCTGGAGTCTCTAGGACCGGTGTGCGGAAGGTTGCGGCACCGCCACTCGTCTCCTCTTCTTCCTCGATTTCGCAAGCCTCGAGTATGCTCGCGAAATCCTCGTAGAACGTTTCGGGCAACCACGTCCCGAAACTTTCGCCCACTCTCGAAGTGGCGTCCATTGCTCCGTAGATATCGGCCTCATCCATGGTTGTCCTCTTTCCACAAGTCGAGAGGGTCGCTCCCTCCGCACCCTCTCCCACATCGTCGCCGTGGTCGTCAGCCTTGCCGCCGCCACCGTTCATTACCCTAAGTCTCATGCGGGCACTCGGGCCGGCCGCTCGGGTCTCTTGAACCGGTGCGTGTAAGGTAGCAACGCCGCCACTCGTCGATGCTATGCCTGTAGCCACCTCCATTCGGACATCGTCGTCCGTGGCTACCCCGCCTCCATACATGCAAGTATCAATTATGCTTGCCGCCTCCTCTTCCACGGTCTTCATACCGTTGTCTCAGTTGCCCGCCTTGCCGCCGCCACCGTCCGTCACTCTACGTCCCACACCAGCTCTCGGGCCGGTTGCCGGAGTCTCTAGGCCCGGTGTGCGTAAGGTCGCGGCACCGCCGCTTGTCTCCTCCTCCCTCGATGTTTCGGGCCGCCATGTCCCGAATCCGTAGTTACCAGCCTCCATGGCCGTCCATTCGCCGCAAGACGAGAGAGTCGCTCTTTCCTCACCCTCTCCCACATCGTTGCCATCGTGGTCACCCGCCTTGCCACCGCCACTGCCCGTCACTCTAGGTCTTACACCGGCTCTCGGGCCGGTTGCCGGAGTCTCTAGGCCCGGTGTGCATAAGGTCGCGGCACCACCGCCCGTCTTCTCCCCGCTCGATGTTTCGCGCCTCCATGCTCGAACTCCCTCATGTCTGCTCGAATCGGCGATCGCCGCCTCACCGTCCCCGACCTCGTCCTCATCCCGCATGTCGAGAGGGTGGCTCGCTCCGCACCCTCTCCCGTGGTACCGATGTACCATTCTCTTTCGGCCTCCTCATCCTCCGATCGCCTCCGGCCCGACTCCATAATAAGCCCTTCTTCGGCTTCGATTTTCCCCTTCACAAGCTCGCATGCCTCCCATATTAGCGCTTCTAGGTCGAGCTCCTCCGAACCGTTTTACGTTGAGCTCTCTTCCGGCGGTAGTGCGTACTCACTCGCCGCTCTCTCTTCTCCGCCGTTCGCGGGCCATGTTGTTGCCGACCGCTCCCCATCGGGTTGCCCGTATACCCACTCCGGTTTCACGTATCTGTATGCTTCCAATAGAGCTCCCTCGAAGGACTCCCATGACTTGTGAGCTTCTCGTAGCTCCTTGACGTCCTTGTGCACCGATACGGCCGCCACTCGCGGAAAATACTCTAGTCGCATCGCCTCGTCCACGCCCCCTTTCGCAATCTCGACCTTGTAGGCTCCCAAAATTTTTAGGACCTCATTCCCATTGAACCGGCCGACTCGATCGACCACCCTTTCGACGGCTTGTTGAGCCGCATCTCGCTTTGCCATCTTCCGTCCGGCTTCTATCACGATCTTTGTCATCGTCTCCTCGAAGTCAAGGTCTTCTTCCATCTCCATGCTCCCTTGCCGCCCTTCACGTCGGGTTCACCAAAGATGTCGCGTTGTTACGCGCGTGCGTGTGGAAGGGGCGGGACCACGAGGGTCTTGGACTAGGGAGAAGAGGAGAAAGGTTAAGACAACGAATGGAAGATTAGCTCATAGCTCAAGAGGAGAAGAGAACGAATATGACATTATGATAGGAGAAGATGAAAAAAAATGGAATCAAGATACTCAACAAGAAGTTCGATTAAGAAAACATAAACACTTTACGATGGTGGCCGCCATGGCCGCACCAAAACTATAAGAAAACCCTAAAGGAAAACCCAAGAAGAAAATCCTAACCGAACCCTAACGCTCGACCTATGTGGTATACCTTTCACACTCAAAATAGGCAACCCCCACAATGGTGCCTTCTCTCTCCTTTTATAGCACAAGGAGGGAAGACCGTCTACAAAAGTGAGACTAAAATATCCCCTTTCATTCAAAGGGGATATTTGCCTTGATTTGGGGGAGGGTGAGCTTGATGGCCCCTTAACTCCCACCTCCTCACAAACAACTAGGTACCTATGTACCGCATAGTACCTCTCTCTCTCTCGCGCGCGTGGATGTGCGTACAACCACATCACCTTTATACCTTTATTACTATTACAAATACATTATGTACGTGTGCAATGTTGCACATCGCTCTTTGGCTCTCGTTGCTCGGGTTTCCTCTTGTGGACGAAAATCTTCATGACACCATGGTCCCGCCCTTCTACACGCACGCACGTAATAACGCGACATCTTTGGTGAACCCGACGTGAAGGGCGGCAAGGGAGAATGGAGCTAGAAGAAGACGACTTCGCGGAACTTTTTGTCGAAGTGGTGAGGGAGATTGGACGAGCAACGGCAAGACGAGAGACGGCGCAGCAAGCGGTTGAGCGAGTGGTCGAAAGAGTCGGTCGTTTCAACAGGGACAAAGTCCCATCTTACTTGGAAGCCTACAACGTGGAGATGGAGAAGCGAGATGTAGACGAGGCGTTGAGGCTGGAGTTCATCTGTCGGTTCGCCGTCGTCCGTATGCACACGGAAGTGAAGGAGCTCCGAGAAGCTCATAGTTCGTGGGAGGCCTTCGAAGAGGCGCTCCTGCAGACATCTGGAGGACGTCGGAAGAGTTGGGGATGATGCGACTTCGACCAGTGGGTTGCATCGACGAAGACCCACCGGGGCGCATTGAAGGCGTTCTGAGAGTACGAGCGGCGGCTTGCTCGGCTCCCGGAGTGGGAACAAGGTTTGGTGGGGGCAGACAAAGTCCTGTTGTACGTTAAGTCGATCGACCGAGCGGAACGGGAGGCCATCGGGATTGAGCTCGAAGACGAGGACGGAGCGATTGGCCTCACCGAGGACTAGTCAAAGGTCGGAAGGGTGTGCCAACGGCTAGATAACGAGCGAGCCGAGAAGGCTAAGAGGAAGGCGTGCGACGGCATGCCATCACAGCGGGAAGAGGCCGAACGGCGAAGAGAGTCGGCAAGGGTTGGCGTTGGGGCCAGGATTGCGGAGGCATACACAGCTCTCGAGGCGATGCTCGAGGAAGAGGAAAGATCGAGGCCGCAAGCCGATACCGAGGAGACGGTATTGCCCCACGCGATGGCAGAAGACCGGTACCACGGTACCACGGGAGAGGGTGAGGAGCAAGACGCCCTCTCGACTTGCGGAGAATTGCCGACCGAGGACAAGGTCGGGAGCGGAGAAGACCCCTCCACCCGGATTCCGGAGACTCCGGTCGTCGAGCTCGTGTGCCGACATGAGACTGGAGAGAAGGAAGCCGCCGACGAGGAGTCCTGGCACGATGCCAGCGAAGAGGGATGGGAAACGGCCTACAAGGAGGCCAAGGACGGAGGCGGCACAGAAATATCGGCATTCCGATTCGAATGGGGCATGATCCGGACGTGGATGACTCAACCGAAACCGGCCCAAGGCGCGAAAGATCAAGGACGGGCTATAGAGACCGATCGGTAGGGATCGGTTTGGTACAATAGTGTCGGCGCAGAAGAGGGTGCGAAACAAATCTCCCTCTTTTACATGAGGACACAAGCCAGCCAGGCGAAGGCCACAAATCGGGAAACCAGCGATCAAGGTTGCGGAGAGAGACCGGCAGGTTACAAACACCACTGCCCGAAACTCCGGACATTGGAGAATCAAGTGCAGGCAACACTTGATCGATCGAAGTCTAGATGCTTCTCACCAAACGTGCTTGGGGAGCGGTACCCCGAACGAGCGTCCGCAAATCATTACGAGACGGAAACACCACGTCTTATCCGGAGACTCAAGCAGCCGGCAACGAGCGCCGACGTGAGACCTGGAGTGAAGGGAGATGGAGGCGGGTACGCGAAAAGGAGAGCGACGACGAGTTCGGGAGAAGTACAGGGGGGTGAAGAGGAGAACGAAGACCAGTCCTACGGAGATCTTCACACCGATCCGGCTATCGGCCCGAGTGCTGGCGTGAGTCCTATAGGAGAGGTCGGTGGCAACAGGAGGACGGGACCCGGCAATCCAGAGAATGACGAATGGACTCGGACGAGAACCGGGCGGAGCGAACTCCCGGATAACCATTCCGGGAGGGAGGAAGAGAGCAGGCCTACAAGAGGCAGAGAACACGGTATGTCGGTACCACGGGAGAGGGTGTGGAGCGAGCCACCCTCTCGGCTTGCGAAAGAAGGAAGACTCGGGATAAGGGTCAAGGATAAGATAATCCCACGGAGGATCCTTCACACCGGTTCCAGACACTCCGGCGGTCGGCCCGAGAGCCGGCGTGAGACCTAGAGGGAAGAACGGTGGCAGCGGCAAGTCGGGCAAACCGAGGTCCCACGAAGATCCTCACACCGATCCGGTTGTCGGCCCGAATGTCGGCGTGAGTCCTATAGGAGAGATCGGTGGCGGAAGGTGAACGTGTTCAGACGACGAAAAGCGGAGAAGGAAGGTAGCAGGCCGGCGAAGCGGCTACGAACTGAATCAGACCGACCGGCAAGGTCACGGGCATAAGGAAGTCCGGTCCTACGGGATCCCCACACCGAACCAGAGACTCCAGCAGTTCGGCCAACGTGGCAACATGAGACCGAGAGAGAAGGTTGGTGGCAGCGGGAAACGGGACCCGGCAACACGAAGGCGGGACCCGGCTATGCGGAAGACACGAGGAGAGTCATGAAGGACTCCGGCAAAAGACACCTGAATTTCGACAAGTAGAGAAATGGAGTCCGGTCCTATGGGACGCTCACACCGATCCGGAGACTCCGGCGGCCGGCTAACGAGAGTCGGCGTGAGACCTAGGGAGAAGGACGGTGGCGGCAGGAAACGGGACCCGCGACACGAGATAGCGGATCGGGATTCAGTAAGACGGGGGCGGACGAAGTGTCGGTAGGGGCAAACACGGGGAGGTGTGTCGGGTCGGAAAGGCACACCTAGGATGGAACAAGAGTCTCGCAAGTGGCCATCGCGGGCCAGATCGAAGCATGAATACGGGACAGTGTTCTCCACGGGCGGTGCCGAACAAAGGAAGCAGAAGACGGCACAAGGGAGGTGTCGGGAATGAAGTGACGAGTGCATAGTGGACTGCACAGGGTCGGAGTCAAGGAATGACAAGGGAGTTCGGAGGAGGATACTCCACACTCGCTTCGTAGATCTCAACAGCTCAGTAAGAGTAGCGAAGACTGACACGGCAAGCCCGGGATGACAAGCTGGTGGGGGCGAGGGGACGACGGCAAGCGGAAGACTCAGGACCTGTTGCAGCAGCGCAAGACGGAAAGGGCCAAGCAGGCTGCTACGGGGTGTTCCTCGGATGCGGAGGACACCGGTATGCGGATGAGCGGCGATGCACGATCTTGCCGGGAAAGGGGCCGACAAGGCGTGCAAAGAACCAGAGTGCGGCACAAGCAGCGCCAAACAACGGAGGTGTCGGAGCAGAAAGGCGAGCGCGAAGAATGGGTTGCACAGTTCGGAGGTCGCGCGTAGAAGACCGGAGAAGGATCCTCCAACCAATTCCGAAGACCTTGGCGGTCCGAGCCGACATGGCGACGTAAGACCAAGGAGAAGGAAGGTGGCGACAAAGGCAGCGCAAAACAACATGGGACGGCAATCAGGACAACATGACTAGTCAATGGAGGCCAAGCGGGCCACTACAGGCGTTCCTCAAGCGGAGGACATCGGGCATACGACGGAGAGCAGAGTGTGCATACGGCCGAACAAGGGCCAGCGGAAGTACGCGTACTACGAAGATTGCGGCGAAGGACCCATCGACGGGTCGAACGAGCCTACGGGGAGGTAAACGCGAAGGAAGAACCGAAGCCGACGGTTCAAACCAGTAACAAGCCGCGATGCGGATTACGAAAGGCCGGTTTCTCACTAGCCAAAATATCTCATCCTTCACCAGATTTGGCACATTGCGGCGTTGTTACGCGCATGCGTGGAGAAGGGCGGGACGACGGGGGTCTTGGACTAAGGAGTAGAGGAGAAGGAATCAAACATGGAATCGAAGCTTTGCTCAAGAAGAAGAAGAATGAACAAGAGATTAGGTCGAACAAGAGGAAGATGGAGACAAGATGATCAACAAGATGTATTCAAACGAAATGAATGATTACAAAATGGTGCCCGCATAGGCCGCACCAAACGACTACTCGAAACCCTAACTGACGAAGATGAAGATAAAGATAAAGAAACCCTAACCCTAACCCTAACCCTAACGCTCGACCTATGTGGTATACCTCGCACACTCAAAAATAGGCAACCCTCACAATGGTGCCTTCCCTCTCCTTTTATAGCACGAGGGAAGACCGTTGAAAAAAGTGAGACTAAAATATCCCCTTTCATTCAAAGGGGATATTTGCCTTGATTTGGGGAGGGTGGGATTGATGGCCCATTAACTCCCACCTCCACACAAACAACTAGGTACCTATGTACCGCATAGTACCTCTCTCTCTCTCGCGCGTGGATGTGCGCACAAGACCACATCACCTTTATGCCTTAGGGGTACTATGGGCATTTCTAGCACCATACACTTTACCCTTTATTACTATTACAAATACATTATGTACGTGTGCAACGTTGCACATCGCTCTTTGGCTCTCGTTGCTCGGGTTTCCGCTTGTGGACGAAAATCTTCATGACATCCGCCCCCACCTAACCGCACATCCACCGGTATGTGCCAAAACATAGCGGAGAGAACACAAGATTTTTGGCCACGACGACCGACCGAGTCCTTAGCGTCCTCGTGGGCCCGCCCGGTTTTGTCTTCCACTTCGAGCAAGACCACCCCGTCCACACGAACCATCGCCGCCTTCCGGTCCACCATCCTCGCCGAACCGTCGGTGCCATCCGATCCGCCACAGTCGACGATGTTCGCTAAGTCGTTGCCTCCACCCGATCCGCCACGTCCACCGTGGGTCCTTGAACCACCGACTACATCCGACCTGCCGTATCCGATGCCCGTGCTTTCCTCCCCGTTTGGTCCTCCCGAACGTCGTTGCTGACCCGGTTGCTCTTCCTTTGTCCGCCTCGTATATCCTCTGGATGCGCTCCCGGTCGCATGCCGGATTCTGCCCTTTGCGTGCCGACTCTCTCCGCTCCGCGCTTGCCTTCCGTAGGCTTTCCCCGTATCGTAGAAGTTGTTGTTGCACTCGTGCGAATCTATCCTTCCCTTCAGTCAAAGCCCTTCGATATCTCGAGAGGTGCTTTCCGGTCTTCCTCCTTTCGCAAGTTGTACCATCCATAGATTGATTTCATGTTCTATCACCCGTAACTCTTGCGTTGCGTCTTGTATGTGTCGCTCTACACTGAGTCGGTCTGCCATTGGGCTCTCTTGTAGTGGGGGTGCGTTGAGAGGTGCTTTCGTTCCTGGGCTCAATGGGAGGTTCATGTTTGGTAGCACCACTGGAGTTAGCCACCCTCTGTGGTACCAAGTCGGTTTAGGTGGGATGGCATCGTGGGTTTGGTTGGTTTGTGTGGACTCCTCCTAGTGTGCAGGTCAGGTTTTGAACATCTCTATCCATGAGGATCCGGTCATGTTTTCTGGTCAAGCTTTTATAGGTTCGTCGAAGGATGAATATTCATCGAAGGTTGACTCTTCGTCTATGGATGAATCTTCGTCGAAGATTGAATCTTCGAGGTGGTTTGAATCTCCGTCGAAGGTTGTTCTTTCGACGAATGTTACCCGTTCCTTTGGGTGAACACCTTCGATAGACCTGCGGCTATCGGTATCCAAGGGCGTGGTACGTGAAGGCTCGTAACAGAGGCGTCGTGAGGGAGGAAATTATCAGAGATAAAACACTAGCGAGATCTTGATAGGCGTGGGTGGCACTGAAATCATAAGTATGAGCCAAAGCACAGACACATGGAGCAAAATGGACACAAATCAGATATATTACTGCAACACCAAAAGGATTACAGAACACGGCCTACGGCCGATGACCTTACAGGATTATCTAGTTACGATCGACTAAGCTAGTGCTTCCGCCTATATTTTCTCCCTACGCTCTAAGGTACTGGACCTCGTTTAAATAACGTTTCCCCTAATACACAGCCGAGCCGTCGGTGGCCCGTGATACTCGGACTCGGCGCTCGCTGGCGTTCTTTCCTACTCGGTTACACTACCGCCGTTTGCTAATTTCCTAATTTTACATTTCTGTCCTCTGGACAACACCTGGCATGCCCGTGGGACAGGACCTTGTCCGTCGGACCCACGACTTACAAAATACTAACAATATTACAAAAATTGCCTTCTAGGCGTGATCCTCATTTCATTCCTCTTTAAAGATGTCGAGGATGTTTTCGGGGTCCGGGGTGGTGGTAGGGTGGTCTGGTTGGACTGTCGATGCGGGGGGTTGAGTTTGGTCCCGGGGTGTCATATCCTCTCGGGCGTCCGCCTCAGGTGCGGCCGATTCTTCTGGTGGGGGTGTGGGTTCGAGGGCGATGACCTCTACTTCGATTGGATCTGGTACCGTGTGGGCGTCCTCGAGAGGTCTGTTGGCCGGGGCAAGTTCCTCCTGTGCCGTGTCCGTGATCCCCTCGCTAGAAGGTTCTTCCTTCTACTCTATGGCCGTTGGAGGGCTGGTTGGGATGGTTGCGAGTCGTTCTCGTTCGAAGGCTTCTACTTCCAGGCGAAACAGCATTTGACCGTCATTGAAGTCCTCCAGTATTTGCTCGATTGCCGCAGTGTGAGATTTTGCCCAGGATTGGTAATCCTCGGTTAAATCTGCACGCAGGTTTTGTATGCTGGCTTCGTCCATTTTGTAAAAGCCGCGGCCCTCCTTCCGTCGGTTCTCGGCGTCGGCGCGTAAAATATGCAATTCGGCAGCTTGGGCTGCCCATTCGTCTCCTGCATGACTTAATGTTTCCTCGACCTTTTTGGTGAGGTGTTGGCGCTGTTTCTCGATCAGTATTCTGATGCGTGTCTCATCCATGCCGGGCTGTGCTCGGACGACTGCCAATTCCTCTTTTAAGCTGTTGACCTCGGCCTGAAGCTTCTTTGCGAGTAGTTCATAGGTGGCTTGAGTGTTCTTTGCATTGCGGTTACGAGCTGGATAGACTGCTCGTAATGCTTGGTGAGTTCTTCGGTAGCTTTCTCCCATTCTTTTTGACACGCGTCCCAGACTTGTTCCCGTTCGACGATTCTCTCCTCTTGTAGGGCGAAGTAGGAATCAAATAATTCGTGTTTTTGCTCCAAAAGTAGCTTGCATTTGATGAAAAACTCGTCAGCCATTTCTTTAAGGGTCGTACGCTGACTCTGCAGCTCGGCATTCTCCGCGATCATTATCTCCTCCCGTTGGCGATTTCTTTCCTCCTGCCAGTGGTTCCAGTCTTTCGCATTGTCGAGCGCGGCCTGTAGGTCTAGGACCTCCTTCTCTTTCTCTGCCACTGTGGCCGCATATTCCTACAGCTTGCTTTTGAGTTCTGCTTCTTTGCCCGCGGCTTGCGCTTGTACCCGGCCCAGTGCTTTGTTCTGCTCGTGTATCCTTTGGTCGGCCTGGGCTCTAATCTCGGCCATCTACTTGGAAGCTTCTTCTTTTAAGCGAGCCATGGCCTCCTGATGTCGTTGTTCTTCTTTAACCTCCGCTCGGTAATTCCGGAGCGGGGGTTCTGTCTGGGTTGCCACCTCCTTGGGTGGATGAGGGGGTGGTAACTCGGTATTCTCCATGGGCGTGGCCGCCTCGGTTGTTGTGCAAGCATCGACCATTTGTAACAAGTCCATTAGTGTGCTAGCCTGGATCGTCAAGATTGAATCCGTGACGGTGCTTTCATCTATCATTGTTATGCGTGGAGGGGCTGGGAGGGCCACGGTGGTCGTGGCCAGAAGGCTCAAGAGTTGTTGTTCCAGCCGGTTTTGCTCCCAGGCTGCCAGTTTCTGTTTCGCAGCATGCCATAATTCCGTAGCCACCTTAGCCTGTTTTTGGGCTGTTTTTATCTTTTGGGCCATGTCTTTGGCGGCCCGCGTAGTGCGATCCAGGTCCCTATATGCCTCGATAAGGGCCATGTTCAACTCGGGGACCTCCATGAGGAGAGCGGCTTGTTTTGCCTGCTTCTTTCTCCCTATTTTTTGTAAAGCCCTGTTGTCTTGGAGCTCAATTTCACCTAATAGCGCGCGTTGAATCATTTTTGCTTCGGCGTGCTCTTCCGCCATTCGAGCGGTTGCCGTGACTTGGGCTCTGGCGAGGAAGTCGACCAACTCGAATGTCGTACCGAGGCGTAGGAGCGCACTAAATTCGTAAGCCTCCGCGGGGAGGTCTTTATACCCGAGGACTTCATCCTCCGAGATCTGCGTTGTCTGTCCATGCTCGATCTTTCCCTGGTTCAACGATGCCTCCTCAGGGATGATGGCCAGGTTGCTCTGGCTGACAACTAAGGCTTGCTCCTGTTGTGGCTCTTTCTCTTCTGTCGAGGACTCGCGGTTGAGTCGTCTTCTCTTGCTCGGCTGGGTTTGGGGTTCCGGGGCCGGTAGTGTCATTTCCTCCGTCTGCTTCCTTTTCTGGGGTCATGGTGGTGCTGCCTACTATGTGTTGGGGCGTGGGCTAGGCCCTGGGGAAGTTACTGAGGGGCGTGGCATTGGCTATCGAATGGTGACATCGTCTACCGTGTTGTCCTCCGTGGCTATCTCCTCCTCCCATTCTTGGCAGGTCTCGGAAACTGCCCTTTTTTGTTGGGGTTGGGTGGGTGGTGGTGCCGATGCGGGGTTTTGGTCGGCGGCAGGAGGTCTTGGCGATGTGGGCTCCTCCCATGCTTCGTGGCTGATGGCAACCAATTTCTCTCTCTGCCTTCGTGGTGGTGGTGGGGACGTGAGTGTGCGAGGGGAAGGAAGAGAAGAGGGTGGGTATAGAACCATCAAAAAGTGGGTAAGAACAGACAACATCATCTTACCTGACTGGAATGAGGCTAAGGCGGCGCGGAGTCCTTCGCCTGTGATGATTCCCCAATCGACTCTGTTTCCTTCATACGCGCTGATGATGATGGTTGCCTTGTTCTGCGGCATGCTCGTCGGGTTCGTATGCACGAACACATACTCCATCAATATACGAGAAATCTCCCCGAAAGCTCTGTTGGGACCGCCATACGTGCGATATGCCTTCCCTGAGGCTGAGTACTCACCGAAGTACTCTTTCAGCTTCGATGTCGAGGGTATGTCGACCTCATGGTCCCCTCCCCGTTGCAGGTCCAAAGCAGCCCGAAGCACGTTGTTGGTGATGGCTTCGGGACAAATACGTTTAGCCACTCCTTGGGCATCCAGGTGCGCGGGGGCATCGATGATCTTCAGGTAACCGCCCATTCCTCGTTCCTGGAGCCAGGCGCGGGTTTTTGTTGAAGCGGTAAGAGGCATGGTGGAGATGGAGACGGGGTTTGACTGTGTGGAAGAGTGAAGAAGAGCGATGAGGCGAGGGCGAGACAGAGGAGGAACAGCAAGAAGGGGAAGTTCGGCAGAGGGGCTATGAGAGCGAAAGAGGGCTTGAGAGCAAGAACGTTTAGAGTGATGAGAGCGAGAAGGGGCTTCTGAGCTTGAGAGCGATGGAGATTGGGACCGATAATGAACTTCTGTGTCAGTGTTGCGTTTTGGAAACAGTTTTAGTAACTTACTCCTAGGGTTTTGTGCCCGAAGCGAATCCTGAAGATTCTGAGTCGTGGGTGCCATAATAAGTGACTAGCGCCACGTGTCCTGAAGGTGAGTGGAGTGCTTCTAGTGCTTTGCATGTGCTTAAATAGGTACTAAATGAGAGGTGGCGAGGGGTGCTCCTAAATTGTGGGTGCCTAGGTGGGTGGTGTAGGTGTAGCTAATCGGCGGCTAACTATGGTTAATCCTACCTACTTTATTAATTTCAAGAAGGTGGGTGAGTCCTTATTAAGGGGGACACATGGCCTCCTCCCTAGTGGTCTCCCGAAACTCGTTTGTGTTGTTTGGCTCAGTAAACGGGTTGGGTGGTGTAGTGCCTTGATATGGTCGAAGTCGGAAACCATTGGCCCAGCTTTTGACAGTGTCGCCGGCGAGTGTGCCGAGCTGGAACGTCCCGTTGAACTCGTCGATAATCCAGAATGGACCGGTCCACCGAAATCTTAATTTTCCCGGCATAGACCCGAGTCGTGTTTGAAAAAGAAGAACCGGTTTGCCGATGGTGAGCTCCTTCTCCAGCTTGTTTCGATGTCAATCCACGAAAGCCTTGCGTTGTCGTTGGCGTTGTTTGAGCTGGGCCATACTCTCTATCCTGTCTTCGCCGAGTTCGAGGAGTTGTTCCAGCCGGTATTGCTCGGTTTGGGCCTCGGGGAGCCGGGCTTTGATTTGAACTCGGAGGCTCGGGACTTGGAACTCGACGGGCAATACGGCTTCTAACCCGAACGCCATTTGAAAGGGGGTTGATTGGATGCTTGTTTTGAAAGTCATACGATATGCCCACAGCGCGCTCTGGATTTTGTCATCCCAATCGGTCCTGTTTTCATTGACGATCTTCTTCAATATGGTTTGGAGGATTTTATTGGTCGATTCCGCCAAGCCGTTCGCTTGCGGGTAGTATGGTGTGCTTTTCTTGTACACCACCGCGTAGTGGTGTGTAAGCTCACGTATTATATTATTGATGAAGTGCCCACCTTGGTCACTAACGAGCTCGATTGGGCATCCGTAATCAAGGGATTGTGGGTTCGAGTTCCACCGGGCGTGCCAAATTGTGTTACCCGTTCCTTTGGGTGAACACCTTCGATAGACCTGCGGCTATCGGTATCCAAGGGCGTGGTACGTGAAGGCTCGTAACAGAGGCGTCGTGAGGGAGGAAATGATCAGAGATAAAACACTAGCGAGATCTTGATAGACGTGGGCGGCGCTGAAATCATAAGTATGAGCCAAAGCACAGACACATGGAGCAAAATGGACACAAATCAGATATATTACTGCAACACCAAAAGGATTACAGAACACGGCCTACGGCCGGTGACCTTACAGGATTATCTAGTTACGATGGACTAAGCTAGTGCTTCCGCCTATATTTTCTCCCTACGCTCTGAGGTACTGGACCTCATTTAAATAGCGTTTCCCCTAATACACAGCCGAGCTGTCGGTGGCCCGTGATACTCAGACTCGGCGCTCGCTAGCGTTCTTTCCTACTCGGTTACACTACCGCCATTTGCTAATTTCCTAATTTTACATTTTTGTCCTCTGGACAACAACGAATGTTGCGTGGGAAATTCAAACTTTTTGGCGCCAACAGTCGTTTCGTGACCTGTGGGATGATAGTAAGCCGCGAGACTCGCGGTGGTTACGCTTGCCCTGTAACGGCTAAATCTCCACAATGTTTAGTGTTAACCAAGCGAATCAACAAAAAATCGACTTAATTAAACTATGAAATAGTGAGGAAAAACAGAAAATGGTGGTTCTCTTGCGATTTCTTCCTTCGTTAAGTGGGTTGCCTCCGAGTTTTCGACTACTTGAAATAGGCTTCAAGCGTCGGTCGTATCCCCAGCAGCGGCACCAAATAGATGTTAAGGATCTATGTATCGATGGAGTAAGCTCCTCGATGTCGTGGCGGGATTCGGACCGGCGTGACAATATCTCTCTCACTCTCTCAAGCTATCTCTCATAGACAATAGGTTGATAGATATAGACAATAAGAAGGAAGAGTATGTTTATTAACCCTCTTTGCTAAGAGGTCTAGCACCAAGAAGGAGAGAGATTAGTGTTCTCTAACTAAACACCTCACTAATCTCTCTTAAGCTTAAAGGTTACAAGAAAGAGGAGAGGATGTTATGATATGGCAAGACTCGAACCCATGACTTTATGCTACATGGGTCGTGCTCTTACCATTAGACTATGAATTGTATTTTGTAGGATATTATTTTCATTTATATTTTATCATAGAAAATTGATGTATATTCCAGATCTCTCTGGAACATTCTAGAAGCTTCAGGATTATTCCTAAAAACACTATAAAAGGAGGCACAAGGCATTGTTTTGAACCAAATTGGTTCAACGCCAGTCTTAAGCCTCTTAGCCGCTTGTACTTATCTTTTCACATAATATATTAGCTGTTGTCATCATCTCTCTCTCTCTCTCTCTCATTCTCGCTATCTCTCTCTCTCCTCTTCTCACTTCCTCTCTCAAGAATCTTACGCAGTTCCGTCCTCTTAGTACTAATAGTACTGCTATTCTTTAGTACTAATTCCATCTCTGTTTTAGTACTATTCCTGACAGTTTGAACCAATTTTTCCTCTATCCTACTTGTCACTCTCCCTCATCCTCCTACCCTTTTCCTTATACTATGGCTACTGTTAGCGCCCAAGAATACCAATCCGTTTTCTCCGAGCTACAGTGCCTAAAAGAAAAATTTGTTGCCCTGGAACAAGAAAACCAACGGCTGATAGGGGATCTGCAACAAATCGCTCTAGAAAAACAACAAACGCAACAACAACATGGGGAGTTAGCATTACGGGTACAACAACTCGAAGCAGCGTTGCAACAACAAGGATCCAGTCCCCAAGGATTTCATAAAGAGCCCAAGATTGGACTTCCTATGAAATTTGATGGAACGCGTTCGCAATTCCGGGGATTCCTTAATCAGGTACGCTTAGTCATCCAGATGCATCCTTCCCGATATCCCACCGATGCATCTCGAGTCGGCCTAATAGGCACGCTACTTAGCGGCTCAGCCTTGGCATGGTTCGTTCCGCTTCTAGAAAAACAATCGCCCTTGCTTAATAACTTTGAAGATTTTATTGGTGAGTTTAAAGCCTGCTTTGGAGACACCGACAGCATCAGGACGGCGATCAACAAGATCCGGCGATTGTGTCAAGGCGATCGTCCAGCCTCTGCCTACGCGGCGGATTTCCGCCTACTTGCTTCAGACATACCCTGGGATGATCAAGCACTAATGGAGCAGTTTCGCTATGGCTTGCAAAACGATGTCAAAGATCTACTTCTAACTTTCCCCGAAGAACCAAAGTCTCTTACGGAGGCAATCAGTCGAGTAGTTCGATGTGACAACCGCCTTTTTGAACGGCGTTCAGAACGTCAATTACAGATACCACGCTCTAGGCCAGAGCCCACTTACGCCGCAGTCGCGGCTAAACCGTTTGCACGAGACATACGTCAAGCAAATACTTCGACACCGATGGAAATCGATACCATGTGTCGACGCGGCCCGTTATCGGAAGAAGAAAAGCAATGACGACGTGCCAATCGATTATGTCTTTATTGCGGTGGACCAGGACATATCGCCATCAATTGTCCCCATAGGCCAAGAAGACAGGTAAATCAAATCGTCGCCTGTACTAAACCCGAGTCAATTCTTCCCTTCGGAGTGTCTGATAGTATTAATAGTACTAATAGAGTGTCAGATAGTATTCATAGTACTAATAGCCCAAGTATCTCAAATAAATTTGAAATCCTTAGTCAATTAGATGAAGAGTTAAACGATTGATTCCAGCCAAAATAGGAGCCATTTGGTTGGACAGCAGCCCTAGATCTGTACAGCCCATTAGTGGTTCCATTCCTTCCAAGCAAGTTAGCAATGTGTTCCTAGCCCAAGTCATTGTTAGTACTAAAAGTACTCCCCCAGTACCCGTCCTAGCACTTTTAGATTCCAGAGCTAATTCCAGTTTCATGGATCGAAATTTTGCCCAAGCTTCTCAGATATCCTTAAGAAAACTTCCTTGTCCCGCATCTATAGTGGTCATTGATGGTCGTCCCATTGCTTCCGGAAATATTGTAGAAGAATCAGAACCCATTCAAGTTGTCCTAGGTAGTTTTGTGTGTATAATATCATTTAATATAATTAGTAGTCCAGAGCATCCCATTGTCCTAGGATTACCTTGGCTTGAATTACATAATCCAACCATAGATTGGAGAACAAGAGAAGTCCGATATCGACCACCCCAAGAATCAACTCACCGCGTTTCGACCATTTCACTCCATCAACTACGCGAAGAAGGACCCAAGGAGGCAATGTTCCTATTTGCCATATCAGTACATCCTTCCATCACTATTAAGAAGGACTCCTCAGTACAACTTCCAGCAAAATATCATCCTTATGCTGATGTATTTGACAAGGTAAAAGCCGGTACTCTTCCTCATCACCGTCCCTATGATTGTCCCATCGATTTACAACCAGGAACCGAGCCACCATGGGGACCAATTTACAACTTGTCACCCACCGAGTTAGAAGTCCTTCGAGCCTACATAGAGGAGAACTTGGCAAGCGGGTTCATCCATCATTCGAAATCTCCGGCCGGTGCACCCATCTTCTTTGTCAAGAAGAAAGATGGCTCACTTCGTCTTGTCGTTGATTACCGCGGATTGAATAAAGTCACCATCCGGAATAGGTATGCATTTCCTCTTATATCAAGTCTTTTAGAGCGAGTTAATGGTGCCAAGTTTTTTACTAAAATCGACCTACGAGGAGCGTATAATCTCGTGCGGATCCGACCGGGAGATGAGTGGAAGACCGCTTTTCGCACGCGGTATGGGCATTTCGAGTATACTGTTATGCCGTTTGGCCTAACCAATGCACCCACAGTCTTCCAACACATGGCAAATGATATATTCAGAGACCTCTTGGATATCTGTTTGATCATTTATCTGGATGATCTGTTGATTTATTCGAAGACCCAGGAAGAGCACGATTCTCATGTACTATTAGTACTAAAGCGACTCCGCGAGAATGGTCTTTATGCCAAGCTAGAAAAATGTAGCTTTGACTGCAAGCAAGTGGAATTTCTAGGCTACGTCATCTCCTCAAAGGGCATCGCCATGGATCCAGCTAAAATCCAAACTGTACTAGAGTGGCAAATTCCACGGTCGGTACGAGATGTACAATGTTTTCTAGGTTTTGCTAACTTCTACCGTAAGTTTATACAGGATTACTCGAAGATTATTTTACCTCTCACACAACTTACGAAGAAGGGCCAAGCATTTCTTTGGTCCATCGAAGCAGATATGGCTTTTCGGCATCTTAAGAAAGCCTTTACATCAGCACCGATTCTAGCTCATGTGGATACAAGCAAACCATTCATCATGGAGGCCGACGCATCAGATTTCGCCCTCGGTAGCATCCTGTTCTCAGTCTCAACAACCAGGTATTGACTACCGACAATTCGAATATCATGATGGTTTGTTATTCTTTAAAAAGCGCGTATATGTCCCCAATTGCTCCTGTCCCCTTCAAATCGTCCAACATTGTCACGACACCCATACGGCGGGACATTTCGGTAGTACCAAGACGTTGGAGCTAGTGCAACGATCTTTTTGGTGGCCCCACATGCGCCGTTTTGTCGACGACTACGTTCGGACCTGTGATGCTTGCTGCCGAGCAAAGATGCCACGACACCATCCATATGGCTTGTTGGAACCTTTACCAATTCCAAGTAAGCCATGGCAGTCTATTTGTCTTGATTTTATCACAGATCTGCCGGTCTCGAAGGGGTTCGATGCTATCCTAACCGTCGTCGATCGATATACGAAGATGGCACATTTTGTGCCATGTACTAAAGTCATCACTAGCGAGGACACCGCCGCTCTTGTTATGCGTGAGGTATTTCGGCATCATGGCCTCCCAGACAGTATTATCAGTGACCGAGGCCCACAATTTGTCTCCAAATTTTGGCAGCATCTCTTCAGGATGCTCAAGGTCTCCTGCAACCTCTCCTCCGGCTACCATCCTCAGACCGACGGACAGGCGGAACGAACAAACCAAACGTTGGAGCAATATCTCCGGTGTTTCCTGAGTTATCAACAGGACAATTGGGCCGAGATTCTCCACTTTGCGGAGTTTGCGTATAATAATGTTATTCACTCCTTGACTCGGGTCTCCCCATTTTTCGCTTATACCGGTTTCCATCCTCGCTGGTCGGTGATCAACACTCCGGAGCTACCTACCAACCCTCGTGCCGAGGACCATTTGGAGAGGCTACGCAAGATCCAGATGGATCTCTCTACTCACCTTCATCATGCTCAACACACACAGAAGACTTATGCGGATCGTCATCGGATTCCCTCCTCTTTTGCCATCGGAGATCGAGTATGGCTCTTACGTCGTCACATCAAGACTACTCGACCGTGCGACAAGTTGGATTATCGACGACTAGGTCCTTTCCGTATTACGGGGAAGATTAATGATGTCACCTTCCGCCTTGATCTCCCTCCGCAGCTTCAGATACATCCGGTTTTCCATTGTTCTCTTCTTGAACCTTATAAAGCAAACACCATTCCCGATCGTGTGACACCACCGCCGCCCCCGCTGGAGTTGGACGTCGGCCCGGAGTATGAAGTTGCTGCCATCCTCAATTCCAAACTTGTTCGCAACAAACTTTATTACTTGGTTGATTGGCTCGGTTATAGTCCGAGCGAACGTACTTGGGAGCCCATCGAGAATGTTGCCAATGCATAAGATCTTCTTGCTGATTTCCACCGAAAGTATCCGGACAAACCCGGTCCGCAATTAGCGCCGACTCGTTCCACTCGTCGTCTTTAAGGGGGAGATAGTGTTATGATATGGCAAGACTCGAACCCATGACTTTATGCTACATGGGTCGAGCTCTTACCATTAGACTATGAATTGTATTTTGTAGGATATTATTTTCATTTATACTTTATCATAGAAAATTGATGTATATTCCAGATCTCTCTGGAACATTCTAGAAGCTTCAGGATTATTCCTAAAAACACTATAAAAGGAGGCACAAGGCATTGTTTTGAACCAAATTGGTTCAACGCCAGTCTTAAGCCTCTTAGCCGCTTGTACTTATCTTTTCACATAATATATTAGCTGTTGTCATCATCTCTCTCTCTCTCATTCTCGCTATCTCTCTCTCTCCTCTTCTCACTTCCTCTCTCAGGAATCTTACGCAGTCCCGTCCTCTTAGTACTAATAGTACTGCTATTATTTAGTACTAATTCCATCTCTGTTTTAGTACTATTCCTGACAGAGGAAGCTCTAGCTCTAATCATTAGGAGATCTTTACAAATGGGAGAACCCCCACAAAACCACTACTATGTGGTTTATATAGCTTTCACGTTTAGGGTATGGGCCTTTCACACTTGACCGTCTCTTTGCTTTCCTTTCCTCTTGTCGTTTCCTCTTCGTACTACGTCCTTGTTGATGCGCTCCTTGTTGATGCGCTCTTATTAGTGACTGGTTGTGTTGTTATTCCAGCGCTTAATATGGTCCCGTTCGACCGACCCACGGGCGCGGATTACAACGTATACCTAAGATAGACGGTTACCTCATAAAATCGATATGCCCTCACTCCAAAGGGAATATTGAGTGTGTCGGGATAGCATGTATCTACCATGAGAGCTTAGATAATTCTATCAAAGTATGCAAATATGATGACTATAAGAGATACATATGGATAGAGGTTAATTTGGGGAAAGAGAAGTTGTATATAGTTGCATGTTACATTCCTCACAAAGACTCAAACTACTATAGTAGGTTTGGGTTAGATTGTGATGATCCTTTTACAGAATTATGCCATGATATACTTTCATTTGAGAAGCTTGGTAAAATGGGAGACTTCAATGCAAGAGTTGGGAATTTCCAAAACGTGGAGACATTTGAAGAAAATGTAGTAGAACATTGTCTATTGTGTGACTTAGAGGATTGTGTCATGTCTGATTATGGAAAACTTTTGATACATATGTTAAATTGCACAAACTTGATTATCCTAAATGGTATAAAGGCATTCCCATTGACAAATGTGCTCACATGTTTACCATCCTCGGGTGGAGGAATTGTGGTTGATTACGCATTAATGTTGGCATGTGATCTATTATTGGTGAATGTGTTTAAAGTTGGTTCTCTATCTCCGGACTCAAACCACAAGACATTGTACCTAGAGGTTGCAATTCCACATTTCACCAATAGATGCCATGGAGTGAAGGATGAAAAAAGATGTATGATCCGACCTTGCTACGAAAAAGCTAAGATGTTTGGAAATGAAGTGGAGAACCATTTGTTAAATTTTTCTCTAAGCAAAGATGTTAAAGAAAATTGGCAACGTTTGAAGGATATCATCCTTAAGGCTGGGTATCAATACTTTAAGAGGCATGTGGGTGGGCATAAGACGTGTCGTTTTCCATGTAATTCTTGGTTCGACGATGAATGTAAGATGTATTTCAAATGGTTTAAGTCCATAGAGGGGGAAAATGAAAAGATTGTTGCATGGAACCTATATAAGAAAATAGTGAGGAGAAAGAAAAGAAGATATTTCCAAATGCAAGAGATGAAAAAGAAAAACTTGTTTAATCTCAAACTAAAATTTGCATGGGGACAACTCAAGGGTAAGAAAGAATATGTGAAAGGCCACTTTACAAATGAAGAGACATTCGACTATGTACAAAGGCTATATATGCATGAAGGTGTGGCTCCTATGGTTGAGAAAATTGAAAGACCATGCACTACATGTATCGATATTGATGATGTCAATAAGGGAATAAAGAAGATGGCGAGTGGGAAAGCAGCAGATGCAACCTACATCTCAAGTGAGCTTTTAAAATGGACAATGCCACATACTCGTCATTGAATAATGAAAATTATAGAGCAAGCTATAAAACAAGGATTTCCAAATGATTGGCTTATGAACTGGGTTAAACCAATATTCAAAGTCAGAGATAAGAATCAAGTATCAAATTATCGTACAATAATGGTGAGCTAAACTATTGCTAAATTATATAGCACGATTATGGAGCAAAAGATAAGCACATGGGCTGAAAGTACAAGCAAAAGAGCACTTGGGCAAGCAGGATTTAGACCAAAACACTCCACTGTGGATCCTTTGGTCACATTGAGAGTAATCATGGAAGAGAGTCGACTACAAGGAAAAACACTTTATTGTTGTTTTGTTGATTTTAAGAAAGCTTTTGATACCGTACCACAAAGTGAGCTCTGGAATAGAATGGTAGAGATTGACATGCCATTAGAGTACCGAGTTGTTGTTGCACGCCTATATGAGCAAGTAAAATGCCAACTAAAAATGGATAGTGGATTCTCAAAGCACTTTTTAAGTAACATGGGGATCAAGCAAGGATGTCCACTATCACCCACACTTTTTTACTTATGTATTGATAAATTAGAAGAAGTGGTAAATAAGGTTGCAAGAGAAGAAGGATTGAATGCTCCCAAATTGATGCAACATGTTATCTTATTGCTTCTATATGTTGATGATGTGGTACTCTTCTCATATGATGTTGATAGTATGCAAAATTTACTTGGGGTATTAGAAGAATTTTGCCATAGTAGTGGACTAGCAGTGAATGTGGAGAAAACAAAAATGATGGTAGTGCAAACCATCCAACCTCATCATTACCCTATGCTCACATATAGAGGTGAACATATACAATGTGTTCAAAGCTTTAAATATCTTGGTATTGATGTACCTGCCACAAATAAATGGAGTGCATGCTTTGATTCTAGGCTCCAAGCCAATTGGAAATCGTATTACCTTTTGGAGAACCAATGCAACCAAAGTGATACTTGTGGATGGGAAGTAAAACTAATGTTGTTCAATCCCATGGTAACTCAAGTATTGCTTTATGGAGTAGAAGTATGGGGTGGCACCATCTCTCTTAATGCGTGGAATGAGATTGAGAAAATTCAAACGATGTTTTTGAGGCAATTAGGAGTTAAATGCACTACCTCTTACCAGGTTATGCTCTTGGAAACAGGTGTTCGACCCATAGAACTATTGGCACTCCAAAAAGTATATAAATAAATTACAAAAGTCAAGAATATGCCGAATCATCGATTACCACATCTTGCTTGGAATGTTGGATATAAGCTACAAAAGAATCATAAAAGTAAGATTCTCTTATCCGGTTGGGTTGTTGACATAAGGAAATGGTTTAGAAGATGGGGTTTGGATGATCTTTTGGAGCTTTCGGGCAATGTTATGTAGTATGTAATGATTGAGGAAAGGTTGGTGGAATCATTAAGGATGAAGTGGGAAGTGCTAAGAGGACAAAGCAAGAATACTACATTGCAAATGTCAACCCTCAATGTTGGTCTCAATATAAAGCAAGAATGCCTATTGATTGTATCCAACCTTATCTCATTACCAATATGAGTAGTAATGCTCGTAGAGCCCTTACATTACTTCGCACTCGATATCACAAGTTAGGTATTGAAGTTGCATCATGGTATCAAAATGTAACTAATTTGAAGACATGCAAAGTATGCAACGAAGGCATGGTAGAGGATGAATGTCACTTGCTCTTTAGATGCTCGGCATATAGTGAAATTCGTTCAAGATATGCTGACATACTAAGAGGGAGTGATAAATTCAGTGCCATACTTAAGACACCATCGAGAAGGTTGAGCTCATATGTGTATGCTTCATTCACACATAGAGACTTTGTGCTTCAACATATGAATACCCCTTCTTGGGAAGGAGACACATATCAAGAACACATGTATACTCTAGTCCCATAGGTCAAAATTGGCCTCTTTATGGACGATAAAAATTCTAATTCTCTCTCTCTCTCTCTCTCTCACCAAAGTTCCTTCAAATCATAGATGGAATGAATGTGCTACACGCCGCTTAGAGGCGGGCAAACGAGCATACTATGCATTTGAGAACACATGCAATCTTGGAGATATTAAGTGTTGGGTCCTCAAGAAATATCTTTTTGACACTTTGGTGACACCAGTTCTTCTCTATGGGGTGGAAGTATGGGGCGGTAGCATCCCTAAGTCTATGTGGAAAGAGTTTGAAAATGTCCAAAAGCATTTTCTTACCAAGTTTCTACAAGTTAAGAAACAAACGCCCTACACCCTCCTCCTCCTTGAGACGGGATCGCTTCCCATTGAGATCATGGCCATGGAAAGGGTTGTTGAATACATGCTTAAGGTTCAAAAAAGTCCCTCACATCGACTTCCTAGAATTGCGTGGGAAGCAAGCAAAAAGATCCAAAAGACGCATAAAAGCAAAATTTTGTGTTCCGGTTGGATGCAAGATATAGAAAAATGGTTTGGTAGATGGGATGCGAGACACTTGCTTCATGATGCATCATTAGATTCCTCTGTAAATGAGGCATTTTTGCAACGCCAATGTATCATGACATGGGACAAATGTGGAGGCTCACACTTCACACATTATACTACACATGTTGCACCTAACTACAAAACCATATTCTTTGCGGAACGGGGAAATCGTACACATCCATACATGTTAGAGCCCATACCGTTATCTGCCATTCGAACCATTGCTTCCATGCGACTTAGCTCACATGCATTGCGATGTGAAACAGGGCGTTGGGGTACAAGTGATGAGAGTGGTCGGCTATGCACACTTTGCCCTAAACAAGTTCGCGAGTCTGAGTATCACACTTTGATACAATGCTCTGCCTTTGATCATATTCGACCATGCTTTCCACATCTCTTCGATCGAGCCCAATCTTTGCATGAATTCCTCTCACAACCACAATGTGCACTCTCGATTGCAACATTCATTGGTAAAGTTCTTGAACATCGAGAGTCACTACTCACTTTCACACGTATCACGTGAAATGTAATATTTTTGGTCTCATAGGTCATATTTGATCTCCGAAGACGATAATATAATCTATCTATCTCTCTCTCTCTCTCTCTCTCTCTCTCTCTCTCTCTCTCTCTCTCTCTCTCTCTCTCTCTCTCTCTCTATTTAGTGTGTTTCTTATTTCCCCTTGTTTAGGTTAACTTCTCCCTAGCTGTCGTGTGCCTATCCATACGCACTCCTTGATCCCACCACTTGGTCATAATACCTTAAACCCATTCCAACAATGCTTCCATTGTGATCCAAAATCTGCCAAGTCCCTAACAATGAGCTTTCCTCTCCCTTTTATAGGTTCTAGGAGGGTCCAAGTACCAAAATAGTAAGTTTCTTTTTGTAGCACTTGACCTCAAAAATTAGTTGACGCATAATTTTTACATCCCTTTCTAGTTTTATCGCATACCTTAATCATATATGTTCTTTACTATAGATCCCTTCATCATTCATTAC
The DNA here is from genome assembly GCF_043228905.1 of Azolla caroliniana. Classification (NCBI taxonomy): domain Eukaryota; kingdom Viridiplantae; phylum Streptophyta; class Polypodiopsida; order Salviniales; family Salviniaceae; genus Azolla; species Azolla caroliniana. Next base: position 8,166,715 of record NW_028230437.1, read on the forward strand.
AATATTTGAACCCTTAAACTTTCATTCATATTGTAAGTTATTTGATGATTAAGTTAAGTATTTTTTGTTTTCTTTAAGTTCATCCTATCTCATGTCCTTCTTGTCATACCTTTACTCTTATCTTTCAATCGTTTATAGGTCTTGAGTTTGACACATTTCCTCTTGGAAGCATTCCCAATCAAGACAACGTGTTGCATCAATATCCATTGGAGTGGGACCACCCTTCCTAATTGCTTTTAGTGCTTAGGTAGGGCTTGAAGATGGGTTGCTACCATTAATGCATAAGTTTACTCTATCTTTCAAAATAAAATTTGTTGTCATTCATAACACCACTTAAATAATTAATTATCACATTGTACTGCTCAACCAACAACCTCTGTTAGTGCTTTTAGATCTTTATGGAAAATCAAAAGTAAATCCCTCACAGCATTGCATAGCCTAGGACGGAATTAGTCCATTAAGGCCTCTTTATCCAGGGGGATCTCCTTGTCTTAATCTCCGAATCTTGTTGAATACAATTCTTGCACTATACCCAAATCTTAGTAGAAATTCTTTGAGGTAACCATCAAAATTTTCTAGGATGGGAAAGTTATTTTCTAATAATGGTGGAAACCATGCAACTCTTGTACTTGTTAGTAGTGTCCCTACTAACCCAACTCAAGCGGCATTTGTTGGATATTTGTTGGGATGCATTTAGATGACAAGGTACACATGGTCTACAAATCCTCAAAATTGACAAATCTCTGGTTCCTTGTGAGGGCTTTAGACATTTGAATCTTTTTTATGTAAAAATAATAGATTTTCTGCAAGTTAGAAAACGCAATACAATTGTTATACCTTTTCCACACTTGGTTAATGTAAGTTTCCCAACAATCTCTAGTTTTCTTGCTCCAATAATACGAATTTGATTGATCTAGATAATTAACTTAAGAGCGAACACATGTACTCTTGCTTGTAAAAGACTCCATTATGATGATAAAGCTTGAAAAAATCACTCGAAAGAAAACAAAATAGGTAATTTCTAGAAGATGGTTCTACCACTTACAAAACTTGCAAGGAAGAACCAACTTAAGATGCAATTGAGGAGTTTGAATGTTTGAAGCATGCATTTACAATTGCTCTGATTCTAGTTCACATTACTCATCGAAACCCTTTATCCTTGAAGTTGATGCCTGAGATTTGGCACTAGGAAGTGTCTTGTCACAAATCAAAGACAACAAGAAGCTATATCTAATTGGTTTCCATTCATGAAAATTTGAAGCTGTCAAAATCAATTACGAGATTCACATTATTGACCTTTTGTTCATCGTCGATTCTTTCAAACATTAGTGCTAGCTCCTTTAAGGCTCTCCCCATTAGATTAGTGTCTACAATGATCATAAGAATCCATAATGCTCAATTCTTACGTCATGAGGTACAATCAAATTCACATTTCTCTTTCTCCATATTCTTAGAAAATCAAAATGTCATCAAGGTAGATAATGAGAAATTAATCTAGATGCTCCTAAAACTATTAGAGCATTGGTCAAGCCAAATGACATTACCTTGTATTCAAAATGGTCATATTGTTTTCCATTCGTCATTGGTTTTAATACACATCAGATTATAAGCTCTCCAAAGATCGATCTTGGTGAAGACATGCCCAATTTGAACACGGTCAAGGAGCTCAAGGATCAGTGGTAACATATAGCATTTACACAACATGACTTTGTTAAGACCCCCAATAATCGACATATAGACATAAGGAGTCGTCCTTCTTCTTGATGAAGAAGATTGGAGCCATAAACGGTCTCTTTTCATGGTTGAATGAAACCCTCCTTGAGGTCCTCATCAAGGTATGTCTGAATCATGGCATGTAAGATGATTCGCTTGAATGAATTAGTTGATGCTGAAAATATTGGTAAAGGTAAAACGAAAAGAGTGATAGGGAGTGAAGGAGTGAAAGTTTGAACCAAAGCATTTCCTCTAAAATAATGTATTAAAAAAGCCATCTATCCATATATAGAAGAAGAGGCTCATCAGGGGATAGAGCACTCAACAACCAAGTCAAATTCCGTGTAAGGGAGGTCCTTGGGATAGCAAAGGAGTTCCATAAGGACATCTTCTAAAATCACTTACCTCTTAAGGTCAACCAAGAAAGGATTTATATTGATGGTTTCTTCAACTTACAAAAGTTTTTAAGAGGGGATAAGGATTCCAAATATTCTTTGAGCTAAGAAGGATTATCAAAGGTTGAATTGTACAATTTTTTTCTTGAGCCTATGATAAGAGATCTTCAATCCCTGCAAGTGTTTTCGCATACAAAATCATTATCATTTTCTTTTAAGGTCTCTTGTCTACAACATCGACATCTTGTATTCCTAATTTACCATTTTGAGTTTGGCATATTGTCTTGGTTCCTTGTCTTATTAATGACCTATCACATATTCTTTACCATCACTATAACATTGCATCTAATTCAATAACCATGATCACATTTACTAAAATTACTATTATTTCTCCTTGAGTCTCCCAATTGAAAGCCTTAATAGAACTACCTCAACATATATGTATCCTACATTATTTTTGTGTCAATGGAATGTTCCTACTCTCTAGAAACGCGTAGTCGGATACTTAATCACTAACTACCCTTCACCAAAGGTTGTGGTTGAAGGTATGGAATTAACAATCATAAATTGATAGACAATTAAGTACCCAACTTATACTCGATCGACTACTATGAATAGTTATACAAAACAATGCCCGAATCGGCTACAACCGATCGGCTCTGTACCACACTTAGATTATAAACTCAGACACACAAATGTAACATACACAGTATACTCAAATCAATCTCTATTAAACGGAATACCCACTTATAGACCAACTATCCACTGATACTTTGTACAATACGCATGCCCCTTTATATAGGAAGAATGGAAGAGTTACATCAAGAAATACATTGCCATTTGGCAAACCGTTACTAACTAACTTTATATTTTGCCTACTTTATATTTTTCGGCATATACTATTTCGGCTATTCATATTTTCCGCTTCGGTTTCAGCTTTGTTTGGCTACACACCTATCCAACTATACTCGTTTCGGCCTTTCTGTCACAATACTCATTTTACACATCATTCGGCCTTTTGGCCCTTTCACACTCTAAGCCGACCTCCTTGGGTAACATGGAATACATTATATGGCCTCAAAGAGACCCCAAGGGTGTGGCACTTGAAAAGGACACAATCCTTATGTTCATCAGGTTGCATGTCTAAGCATTAAGAAAGTGATAGATCTACTAGTTGAAATGGAAGCCACTATATAGCCTCAAAGGGACCCTAAGAGTGTGGCAATTGAAGATCACACAATCTTAGTGTTGAATCAAATTCCATTTATAGTTTCATTAAGAAAGTGAATGACCTACTAGTCACTAAAATTGAGATCTTATCAACAAAACTCATAGAATCTTGCTTTCCCAATTCCATTCATTTTGAGCCTATCCTACTAGAATCAAAATCTAGAAATGTAGGCGGAATCTCAATCCATAATCTATGACTGGAAACGATATCGAGGATCATCAATAACTTGATCTCCTTGACTATAACTCACTCCAACCTCAATTATGCGATCAAACTTTTGAGTTTTCAATGCAAACACTGCATGACATACACATCGACTAAGTGGAGTAATGTGGTTTGTCAAACGAATCAAAAATTTGGTTTACCTAATAGAATACATGAAATTTGATTGTGAAGGAAATTTAGCAATTGGACATTCTACAATAGTCTTTGTATTCTTCTTGGGTAGTGGTGTCATCTTTTTTAGTAGAGAGTGGAAATCTATTATGGCCTTGTCAAGAATTTAGAAAAATATAGGTGTGTGTTTCCCACTAATAAAGTTGTTTGGCTGAAGTGTATCTTGATGAGCTTCACCCTCTATGTCAACCAAGTAGTTCGGAATCAGGATCCTCTATGAAAGCCTAAGCAATATACACCTAACACATGAAGCAATCTTAAATGTTTGAACAAAGGCATTGAAGTGCATTGCCACTACGTTTTCTCACATATCATAATGTGGGACATGGATCTCCAACTTATATCCACATTGATCACCAAAAAATCGATATATACACCAAGTTTATTGGTGGAAACAAGACAATTTTTTACAATGCTCAAGCTATGTTCACTTTATCCATCAAGTTTGAGGGTGAGCATAAGAGTAGAAACAAGAAACCGAAGCTCACCATTCACATAAAGGGGCAAGCTCAACCATGCACCTTATTTGTGAATACTCATTAGAGAACATGTGTGAAAGTTCACCCTCGTAATAAATGTATGGAAATGTTAAATTATTGCATTTAGTGGATAATATATGATGTCTCACCTCTTCTACAATTGTACACATTGTTTAGGATTCTATCAAAGTACCCATAGAATGTAGTATATAAGCAACTCTCCCCCACGCATTAAAGAGTTTATATATATTTATTTATCTATAGTTGTATAAATGTTGTATCATCATAACCCATGTTTCGTAATGTAAACTTGCTTTGTATACTTGATCTCTCTATGTCCTCCTCTCATACGCACACTTAGACTTATAATTATCTACACTACATAATACTTTATCCTGGGTAGAACTTCTTTACAATGTGTCGAAAAAGCCCCTCTGTCAATTTCCTATTGAAGTGTAGTGTGGTTACCCCATATATGAGGTTCTCACCTTGTATTCAAGTGTGGTAAAACAGTCGTCCAAGTTGAAGGTCCTAAATGGTCTTCTTAATGTTTTATGATGTGAACATCTAGGTAAAAGGGCAAGACTTTTACTATGTAGTGTGGGGAGTTGGTGAGGGACATGTTACAAGCATTCACATCATAATGCCATAGCTATGAATCCTCAATCAAGGGTCAGAGTTCTATGATACACTACCAAGCAAGGATGATTCTTTCCTCATGAAGAGGTGGTATAAATTCTAGTATTGGCGTCATCATAAGTGCACCTTATTTGGCATGTGTGTGTGAGTGAGTGAGAAATAGAAGTAGTTTGTCAACAAGAAGACCAAACTTGACTTAGCATCCAATGGTTGGTGGGGGAGAGCTCCTTCATTTATGTATTTGAATATATAATCTTTGACATGTGGGATGAGAGAGAGATTATTATGATGGAGCTTCAATGGCAAGGATCTTGGATAGCATTAACCATGGGTATGAGTTTACTAACTCAAGGAAGCAAAACTATTTAAATAGATGTTAATTAACAAACTTGCTCTTGGTTGTTCTGTTGGTCTTCTTTGTTTTCATGTAAGTAAATACAAAGAGGCTCTAAACTACCTAAACATCAATTTCATCCAATATGACATAAACATTCGTGTAGTTTTGGTATTGTTGGCTAAGTTGACACTCATGGGGAAACTTACAACAAATCCTTGTAAGTGTACATTATGTTGGTATTAAGAGTTGGCAAGGTCATCTCAACGCATTGATAATTTGCAACTATATCAAATATATTGCCTCATAACACATTCATGCATGTTTAGGTGGTAGGTTCAAGTGTTATCATTATAAGTGAATAGGCTTCTCTATGATCGTAATCCATTTTACAATCATTGCCTCTCACACTAGTCCATGAAAGTCTCTAGTTGTGTTGTCAAATACATGTAGAATGGACATACAAAAGTAGGTATATGGAAGATATCTTCAATAAATATCAAGGGTGAGATCGACAACTATGCCATGTAAAATGGAACACTAGTGCAAATTATTTTGATATCATGAGGAATTGGTAAATCATGTTATGTAGTGCAAATGTATTGCATTGGGTATATATTATAGGGAACCATGGTGCCAAAAAACTAACCTTTTAATTAAAATGTAGGGCTTTTGGAAGTTGTATGATAATTTGGGATGAAATTTTACCAATTCTTTCCCTAGTCTAAATATGAGTTTGCATAAACATGGTGGAAGGTTGCACACTTTATAACATTCAACATTGAATCTATTTTGTGGTGTAAATTTTAGATCCCAAAATGTCAACTATTAACATGTAGCAATTGAGTCACTTGTTCTCCTCATGCATAGTGATTAAGAGGTGGAAGAGAAGACAATGAAAATATTGATCATAATGACAATGTGGTAAAAACAATGGCAATAAAGTTATATCAACTACAATTATGACCTTTTTCCTAGAGAGAACAAGAAATGAAAAGAAGAGTTCAAACCATGGGAATATGGAGATTAGAAAATAAGTTTTATTCATATTAAGAAGAATCCCAAAAAATATAGCATTATCCATCATAGATGGAGGAATAAATGTTAAAAGAAGCTCTAAGAATACCATGAAGCATAGGAAGAGTTTAACCATATAGACAAAGAGTACGAAGAAAACAACAAAACTTGTAAACATTGCAATATGTTATGGAAGAAGGTGCAAAATAAACAAAGCAAGGGGATTTAAAGAGAAGTTCTTGATTAGCTACCAAAATGGGTGTTTTGGACGATAGGTGATTGGTATTGTCCATATGGTGAGTGATGCAATTCAAGCGTTATGACATACGGTAATAGAAGATGGTGCTAAGAGAAGAGCATGGGTTACCAATGTAAGGTGGTGGACTAAATTATCATGATAAGATCGAGATTTATTGCATGTGTTAGTGAGGTAAGATGACATTTTGACGATGTTGAGGTTCAGTGCAAATCTGTAGAATACAGTTACCAACATACGTGTGCTATTGAGGCAAGGTGACAGACTAAATAATTGTGTCAAGATCTAGTGCACGTGTTGCAAACGTAAGTTGACTAACCGAATGACTATGTTGAGAGTTGATGCATGTGTTTCTAATGATAAAGAAAGATGATGGACGATAAAGAGAATATATGTACTTACAAAATGGATATGATAGGTATATGCATATAACAACATTCACACCAAGAGAAACCTCTATTTGCATGGTATGCAAGAATCAAGGTGAAATGCATTTTGCAAGGCGTTAGAGAAAATGAATAAATAAATAAATAACGAAAAGAGAGAGGGGGGGGGGGGGGGGGGGACGTGACTTGTTTAAATTTGAAATTTAATTTCCTTTTTTTGGTTTTTGAATTTTGTTTTTTTTAAAAACAAATTAATGAAATGGAGAAAAAGCACGTGACTCTATTCAAGAGTGATCGTTTTTTTAAAAATAAACAAATAATTGAAAAAAGAAAGCAAGGGTCAAAATAAATGATAAGCAAAAATATGGAAGTTATTCAAGCTTTTCAAAATCTTTAATAATAAATACGATAAAAACATAAAGAATAATAAGAACAAAAATCACGGCTGACTTTAATGTGCTCCTTTTCTTCTTCTTCTTCTTCTTCTTCTTCTTCTTCTCTCTTTTTGTGTTTGTTTGTGTGCCGTTCCAAACGTGAATATCTAATTGAATGCTCCCGAGTTCAAATCCTTTTGAAACCCTCCACCTCCCAAACTCAAATCCAATAGAATTTCAAACCCCCTCCCGGCCTTTTTCTTTCACCTCTTTTGTATGTACATATATTGCACCCTCCTTTGACCCCGACTCCGTTTGTATCGACCCGCGTAATATCATTCCTACGAGTGAACCGCCGATAAATCTATTGAGACAATCAAACAAGTTGAAATCACTTTTTGGTGAAAACTTGAAGGTCTTTGCATTTCAAAGTGACGACTCAAAAGGGCTAATGATGTGGGGAGATACGAAATAATCGTTGTGACTAAAATCTCAAATTAATAATGCGTGTGCTTGTTCCAATAAATGGTTTCGTGTTTGACTAGTAGGGAGAAAAAAATGTTTACGAGGAGGTCCCAATTTATTCTTAAAATATGACTCAAAAATGTATTGTGGTGAATCATGATAACTTCCTAAATCGCACAAACTTTGCGTTGGCAATGCTTCATTCAAAATCGGCATTAAGGAACAAATGGCTTTCACTAATTGAATGTCTTGCATTTGATGCACAATAAGAGGGCCGAATAATGTGATGAGGTTCAGTATGGTACCCAAACATCATGGTGGCTTGTGTTTGGTTAACAGATTGATCTTGTATCATCTACAGTTTTATTGGTCTCATAAAAGTCATATATTACATTCAATGAATCGGTGTTCTTATAGTGCATAAATCCAATCTATTTTATGGCTTTCCCATTTGGGTTACCCTTCCACGTCCATATCACAACTAGGTTCAACTTTTTGTTAAGGTCTATACCTATACATCACACTAGTTATATTTTTAGAGGTGTTTTTTAGTTAGACATTGTGAACCACGTGGTGATGGTTTGTACTTCTAAAGGGCTATTTTGAACTCCAATGGCCATTGTCACCATAAGAAGAAAGACCTCATGGATGGAGGAAACACCGCAATGATAGACAATGTAAAGTAATTTCTTGTTTGTGCTTGTGAAATTCTAACGTTATAGGATATCATTTTCCAAGAGTGAAAAGGTGAATGTTGAATTAATTTATTGCCAACGTTGTGTGAAACCAACCTAAGAAATAATAAACATTGGGGACAATATATCCATTTTTGAGAATAAATAAATAAACATAGAGATCAAATGTTCAATGGAGAAGGATTCTTTCATTACGACATGCAACTCGAGATAATAACATAACAAGGCCATTTACTTGTGCTTCTTAATTAATATCTCTCAGTTTTTTAACACATGAACTCATTCGTAAGACATTGTGTTTCTTGTTTATGATATTATGAATCATGACATTAAGATAATGTCGAAAGAGTTTTTGCCTTTATGTACGTGTTACTAACTTCTAGTTATTAAACCATGTTGTGACCATCACAATAGCATATCGAAATTTCTACATATATATGTAGTGTGAGCACACATGTTATTACTAAATCCAATTTCTGGTTGTCGAACCACATCATGCGTATTCACAATTTCTACATAAAAAGTTACAATAAGTACAAGAAATCCAGGAAAAAGTTGGATTCTCAAGACAATGAGGGAACAACCTCCTTTACAAAAAAAGCATGCTAACAACAAATAGTAACAACTCACGAGTATCAGAATGATTGATTTCAATACATTATTTTATTTTGGTGGATTTTTATATGTTATTTGAAGTGCAAGAAATACATTGTGATTTCCAAAATCACAAATAGTATCCATTCACTTTCCAAACTTTTTAAGGTTTATCTATCAAACTCATCTTTATCATCCATGGTTTTTTTCATAGACATAGTTGTATGAATATAAAATGCTCAAGTCAACCACCTAATCTTCGTCCAATGCTAGACTAGGCACAAATTACATTGGTTATCTATACTATCAACATTGTTGGCTTGTCAATTATTTGTGTCTCCCTCTTTTGTGGGATGCAAAGTTTCTCAGGGGGCCTTTTATAGTTGTAAGCTTTGATCCTATAATTAAGAATCCATAAGCAAGTTTTATCTAAAGCTTTGATCTCGTTCATTCTAAATCATTCTCCTTTTCCCAAATGTTACAACTACAAGCATCCATAAGTACATAGTGCATAAGTTAGAGTATGGTTTCATGATTTGTTGGAAACACATTGCCAAGCATTTCACTAGCTTTATTATGTGTTCTCAAGACATAAATTTCGGGACATGCAAAATGTATTGGATTTGTCAACAAGCGCATGTCATACTTCCACCCAACATAAACATGAATATGCAGAATAATCGTGGCAACCATAGTCAAGACTCAAAACATATAGCTATTAAATATTCATTTAGTATATTCTTTCTCATTAGCTCCTTTGGAATGGTTGGAGCTATTACTTATAAGGGGTATTTATAACCACCAGTTGTGTTTGCAAAACCTCTCAACCATGACAAATGAACATAAAGTGCTAGAAAAACATTGCCCACGAGGGGGTAGCACCAAATATAAAAAAATATTGTATCCTTCCGCACCCAATTATGTATCAATAGACAGTATTATGATATTGTTTGTGCATACAAAACATACATTCCCCACAAGATTAGAAACTCGTTCCTCAATACATGTTACCAATGATTTTACTTCTTTTGCCCTTAAACTTATAATTTTATTTACCACATTAATGCTCTTCATGATTTCTTCAATGAGTTGCCATTATGGAAATTTGTGTATAATTCTAAATATGTGTGATGACTATTTGTTTTATCTTCGATCATCAAAATTTGGTTCTTTCTTACATTTTGTTTCTTGGCTCACATGCATGATTGCATAAATGAAGTGCATATATGTATGTCTAGATCATATTAGATGAGGCACCTTTAGAAACACAATATCCATTAAAGAATATTACCCTCTACATGACTTGCTCTTCCTCTAAGACATTTATGTTTTATTCTCCAATCAATGGTGCATGCTAATTTTTAGGTAAAAGTTACTTTTCATGTTGATTGACACTAATAATTTGCACTTAACTTTTTTCTACCAAAAATAAATCACACCCTTTCATGACATGCATCTTTGGTAGGTTTTATGGATGTGGCTCTTACGAGAGTGTAAGGGGTTTTCAATAGAATCTATAACATGAATGTGTACGATAACATTTTACCTAATGAAAAAACAAAAATGTGCCATGTGCCTTGTGACTTCAAAATGTACATGCAAATAGTTCTTAGAAGTTGAAACTTGTATCCACACTTTAGCACCAATAAATAAAGAAGAAAAACAAAATAAGAGGAATGTATCCATTTTATATGACCATAAGTGGATCTGAAGCTTTTGCGAAGCATTGTTTTGTTATATTGCCATAATGCAAGACAACTTGAGTTCAAGAATTGTTTATTGAAGCTACCCATGATGTTGAGGTTTTGCAAATCATACTTGCTATGTAGCCTTTGACGTCATTTTATAGCCTGTGTTTTTCAATGTTAGAATTTTCACAAACATTTCTTTATTATGACCCATGAGCTCATCTTACAATACTCAAAGATGTCCTCAAATATGTTTGCTAAAAATGTATTTAAATTTGTTAAATCTATGATTGATGAAATATAAACATATACACACAGTTCGGGTGCTACATAAACTCATCTCTCTCTCTCTCTCTCTCTCTCTCTCTCTCTCTCTCTCTCTCTAATGATGGTATGATGTTAAACAAAGGAGTTAGGAGAACAACCTATACATTCTTTCTACTGCCATGCCCTAGCAAATCTCATTCATGATGACTCCATGGCTTGTTTTATCTTCAAACGTTAACAATTTCTCACTTTCCAATGTCATAAGTTGTTGGCTTTGATGGTATGTGACTTTGTGGGTTGGGAAACTAACTGAATCTAGTGGTTAGTCTTTATGTGATTCTATGGGGGGAATGAGTTCAAACTATAATGTTATCTAATCACATCTATCACTTGGCAAAAGAAAAGAACAATTATGTGAGTTGTTCCTAATGAGTGTTTCATCAAAAGTAAACTCATGTTGTCTTTCTGCACTATAATGTTATCTAATCACATCTATCACTTGGCAAAAGAAAAGAACAATTATGTGAGTTGTTCCTAATGAGTGTTTCATCAAAAGTAAACTCGTGTTGTCTTTCTGCACTATAATGTTATCTAATCACATCTATCACTTGGCAAAGAAAAGAACAATTATGTGAGTTGTTCCTAATGAGTGTTTCATCAAAAGTAAACTCTTGTTGTCTTTCCGCACAATTAGGTTGGAGCCACATATTTTTGTAAAACACAGTCATAACTATTTTCGTTAGTAACATCCATAAAATCGGAGAGGCCTAAGTTGACAAAGTTGATGTACTCTACGGTCTCTACCATTGGCTTTGTTTTCCATTACAAATATGGATATTATAAACACAAAATCTCACTTGTTTATCGACCTAACTATGTGGAAAATTCATTTCCCCACTTGGTGGTACTTCCTCTACCACCCAAATGCTACATTGAAGAATTGTCCTTCTAGTTTTCCTTCTCGGGAAGGAATTTGTGTTTCGTGAATCGATAACCCATTTCCCCAATTTCAAAATGTTATTTTTTAGACAAGAATTATTCCCATAGTCTATATAAGAAAATGTCCAAATTTCCATTGTACTGCACCATTTGAACCCAACCTAAGGCATTTCATGTGAAGGCTAGACAAATTTTATGACTTGCTTCAAATAATTTTTTCGGACGTGACAAAGGAAAACAAAACTAGAGACATATTTCCGCTTGAGTAGCTCAGAAAGTTACCCCAAAGTAGATATACTTTTTACTATGGTGATGAGCCACTATAAAAGCTTCATCAAACTTCTTATTTCGACAATCCAAAGGGTAGCATAGGTCACTGTATTCTTAGATTGTGCATTGGTTTCTAACTTCAGCTACGGGTGTCCTCTTGACAAGCCAATCCTTACCCCACTTTTGAATGCAACCAACCTCCCCCCCTCCCAACTTTCAAACGACCTTTACGACACGACTACTTCTCTCATAGTCACAAATTTAATTCTTTGACATCATAGTGTTACAATCTATTGTAGTGATAGTTACATGGGAATGCCATACCCGCGGCCCGTGGACTCACGCTAGAAGAGGACGGAGAGGGCAGTTGTGTCTTGTCAACGTCATTGCATTACATCGAGAATTTCGAAACATATTTTCAAAAAGGCTTAAAAGGGTGGTTAGAGGAGGCAATTAATTGAAAAGGTAAAAGTGATATCATCTATTGCATTAGATTGATCATTGGAGTGTTATGAGATCTCTTCTTTTATAAAGAGATCGTGGTGGCATGGTTCCTTTCCCAAGGCTTATGACCGAGGTAGGTTGTAAGTTATGTGGGTGGATATAGTAGAGAGAGAGAGAGAGAGAGAGAGTATGTGAAGAGAGAGAAGTCGAATAGACACTATGTTATGTTGATTCATCATATATATATATGTGTACATAATACACACACACACACACACACACACACACATGTAAAGCAAGAGAGAGAGAAGGTCAATAGGTTCTCATGTTATGTTGATGGAAGATAGATGGATAGAGAGATAGTGAGTGAGTGAGTGAGAGAGAGAGAGAGGAAGAAGAAGAAGAAGAAGAAGAAGACAAGGAAGTGGTTTGTAAGCCAATGTGGCTCATGAGACCAAAACAAAACTATATACATCCTATCACTTGGTTTTTGCTCGTTCGAGATTGCGAGATATAGGTATTGTTTGTTTTCTCTTGTTTGAGATCGAGATTGTTCAATCAATCAATCAATCAATCGAGAGAGGGAGAGATATTTTTTCCTAGATGAAGCGAAGATTTATAGTTAAAAAACACAAGTAAGAAGGAGGAGAAGGTTAACAAAGATTCATTGGCTAAAATATTTGTTTGTCATTTGATTTGTGTGTGTGTATAGGTAGAGGTGTGGGTTTGGGAAATGGAGCCACATTTGGGGGGTGCCACTACAACTACAACTACAACTACTACTACTTTTGATGGGAGTGATTGGAGCCCAAGGATTTCCTTCTCTCACAATGTGGCCACTACTACTACTACTATCAAGAAGAATCCCCAATCTCCTCCAAATTTAGAGGTTCATTCTACTACTAATAGTGGTAGTACCACATCTTCCACTAATGGGGCTGCTCTTTGCCCTAATTCCGATCATGGGTTCGAATTCTCCTCCTGCACCTCGCCTCATGGCCTCTCCTTCTCCCCCCACAAAACCATGGTCTTTGCAGAAGAGCTTTTCTGCGATGGAAAGCTCCGCCCATTAGCACCACCACCGCCACCGCCACCGCCATATCGAAAGGATGAAAGAAGCATCGGCGCCCAAATGAAGAGAATCGGTGGCGATGAAGGAATCGTGAAGAGAAATGGTGGTGGAGCTGAAGCGATGGCCGCCGGCTCCCAGGCGAGGAGGATGTGCAGAGGTGAGGAGATGAAGAGAATTGGGCGAAACGAAGAAATCATGAAGAGAAATGGCGGAAATAAGGGGGTAAGCGGTGGCGATCCGGTGAAGAAATTTGGTAAAGAAAGCGATGGGAAATCATCGGCCAGAACTAGGACAGACTTATTTGGTATGAAAGTGGGCACAAGCTATCATGGTGGAACAGAAGAAGCAGAAGAAGAGGAAGGAAAAGGGCAACAAGCAGAAGATGAAGAAGAAAGAGGTGAGAATGGGCGGCAGAAACCATCGCCCAAACTGAGCTTAATGGCTAGAGAGGCAAGGAAGATGAAGTGGAAATGTCCACCCAAATTAAGCTTAACCAATAGAGAAGAAGCAGAAGCAGAAGAAGCAGAAGAAGAAGAAGAAGAAGAAGAAGAAGAAAAGGAGAGGATGAACAAAAGTAGTAGTAACAGTAGCGATGGTGGGAGACCTAATAATCTAGCAGGTAGTGAAGATGAAGTGGAAATGAAGAGAATTAGCAGAAATCCAAGGTGTACATCTATGGCTATGGAAAGCTTCTCACATAAGAAACATAATCATCATCATCATCATCATCATCATCATAGATTATACTATAGCAGTAGGATTCCTCATAGAAGCTCCATTAGCCTTAATACTTCTCGTTGCCCTTCTCCTACTAGAACCTTCTCCTCTTCTCTCCCTTGCACTGCACCTCCATCTCCTACATCATCAGTCTCTGCTTCTTCAATTCATTACACCAATCCTTCTGCTTCTGCTTCTTCTTCTTCTTTAAGATATTGCAACAAAGTCATGGATTTCTTCAAGCTCAAGAAGCTTCACTCCTCCTCCTCCTCCTCCTCCTCATCATCATCATTATCATCATCTTCTTCCTCTTCCTCTTCCTCTTGTGAGAATTCTGGTCCTAATGGCTACAAGATGACCATTAGCCCTAGGTCCTTCTGGCCATTCTCTAAAGTCAAAACAAACCCAATGCCCACAAGTTCAGTTGCCCCTATCCCCACGAGGCCCACACAAGAGCCAATTCATTACCCCAAAGATGGTCACAAAACTCACATTGCCGCGCCCACCCTGGATGGGCACACCAATCACGAGGATGCCCATCGTGCACAATCATTGGCCCCTTCGTGTGACAAGGTCCCCCCCCTAGTCCCCTCATCACGAATTTCAATCGATAAACCTATGACACATTGTTCTTATCATCACAAAGGTGTTGGGATCCATGGTAACAAGAAATCCATCACTCAAACTGTCATTGGACATGCCAAGGACACCCAATGCGAACCACCTTCTCCATCTATCAAAATGGACGCCCCCTTCCCTATGTCGCAACTTCCTCTCGACCAAAGTATGGCCAAACCAACTCCTTGTGATCATCGTGTTGCTCGTTTGCAACACAATGCTAGGCTCGTGACACATCCGAAAACGTGCAATGCCGAGAACATTCTAACGACGACCACGAAGATGGTTGTCGTTGATGATCGAGCTAATTGGGATTGTAATGGTATTAAGGAATCGAATGTCAACACCAACAACGTTGGTCTTCATCCTTGTTCCAATTACCACTCTCAACTATGCAAGCAAAGAGTAAAGAATGTAGAGAATGGGATGATATTGGGTTCAAGAGGTAATACAAGATCAAAGGGTCTTGATAGGCCCGTTTCCTATGCATCAAGTGTGAGGGTTACTCCCATCCTCAATGTACCTGGTTGCATGACCCCTTCTCTTAGGAAAACCAAAACTTCTTCGAAATCCAAGCCTACAGGTTTTGGAAACTTTTTCTCAACAAGAGAGAATATACCCATGGCTTATAGTTTAATCCCTAGCAATGGGGATGATCATTAGAATGCCTAATTTACAATGTACGTGAGTTACTACTCTTGGAATTTGTATCACAAGGATTGTTTGTTTGAATCACAATGATACGGTTTAAGGCAAACTTTGCCTTTCGAAAGCATTAGGCTTGCCAAGCTACATGATCTACCCTTCGCTTGAATCAAAGTTATACAAATTTCTTTAACAACATATGAAATTTCCCAAGGGCAAGCTAAGAATACTTGTGGTTGAAGGCCAAATTATGCATCCTTAGAATTGCTTGATGTGAGCTTTTGAACTATAACTTTGAACTTACCATCCACAATATGTTGAACTCAAAACTCAAAATGGATCATACGTCATACATGGGTTGTTACTCTTACATTACCTCTTCTAGCCATAAAAGGTTTAAGTGTTGCATTTCATTAAAGCAATAAAAGAGAGGCCATCCTCAACGTCACTTATCATGTTTATTGAGCAAATGTTGATAATAAATGGCATTTCCACATTTTGCTACCAAGAAAAAAGAAAACATGCACAACTTACAATGGGAGTTATTCAAAGTGGGTAAGGTGACATAACTAAACATCAAGGATACCTTTTATTCCAATATGGGGCTACATATGAGTACTAGGATGAAACATTTCATTAATATATGTGGTGCACTTTTATAGTAATGCTAGATGCAATGGATACCCAAACATATGTGTGTACAAGTTATCACTTATGACAATTATTTTGCCTTTTGTAAAAAGTTACTTGGGCCCTAGGTCTATGCACTTATGTAAGGTGTTGGTCGCTTTCTAAATCATTTTAGAGAACATGGGAGCATAACATGTGTTTAAACTTTAAAGCAACTACATTCTTGTCTTTCTATAAGATATCAACTTTGGTCAATTGGTTTATACATGCTTGAATACCAATCACTCACAATTATCCATATGCTCTACATTCATATTTAATTGTTTACAAAATGTTAATTGTAGATTAAAAGACATTAGATTGTAGATTTTAACATTTGCTTACCTTAGACAATCTCACTTTACAATTTGCTTACCACAAACGGAAGCAAACACCACAAAATAACTAATGTAAATAGGTCATAGAAACGACAGGTTACTTGTAACAAAATACTTTCATGGTATCTTGTTATTTGAATATTTCTTCCCCTCATTCTTAATAAGAATAAAACATTTCTCATTTTGACACAATTAGTTTTAGCATGATCAACAAGATTATGTTAGAAAATGAATGAAACAAATTGGTACCAATATTGGCAAAGCACCATGCATGCATGCATTTTTATCATGATGGCATGCTATGTGGACTAGAACTTAATGATGATATCTAATCTAGAACCTTCTTATTACATTCAATACATTGATATATGCAATTAACTCTTTCTTAGAAGTGAACATCCATTGCCAAGTTCTCTCGATCTCTTTTTTGTGTTCTTGCTTTATCTCTCTATGTTCTATACCATCATTTTCTTCCCTACAAGTGGCAAGATTCACTTCTTCCATCTATTTGTTTTTGCCATGAACCTCATGTAACTCGTTCTTGGGTTAGATTTTCAATTCCATTGTTAAAAACATGATTATGTATGTTCAACTCAGTTATCCTGTCCATAGATAGTTCAATCTATGTATGTGTCAAATTTATGGGGAGGGATATCGTTGGTCTCCCCTAGAAGGATATCTTTCCACGTGAAGGGCATGTTGTGCCAAGATATGCATATACTTTAGATAGAATCATAATAGCTTGTTTGTGCTTTGGGTAGGTGAGGAAGAAGTGGAAAAGAGTTTCAACCTCTGTCCCACATCCATAATACATTTCATTGTCCAAAATTTCGATAGATGATTACCACGATGTTGAAATAGATGTAATTTGGACCTTATTTATCAGTGCTTCAAAACTCCTCTAGAGGGTATTCACAATGCAAACATTGCATCCTTTACCTTATCTTTCGAATAACGTATTAATCTACTTATTTAGAACAACCTTCTAGTTAACATTTTAGAACAAATTGCTTACATTTTTAATGTTTCATTGGAATTCGTATGAGGAAATTTATGGTACATATTTCCAACCATTTCTCTCTCTCTCTCTCTCTCTTTCTCTCTATCTTAACATCTTTATTGCCATTATTTCAATATTTTCATTATAACGGACATTAATATTAGCATTACTATTTTTTTTCAGAGTTTTAAAATGTTAGCATTGTGTTTTGGATTTCTAAATAGTAACGTGCCAATCTACTTTAAATTTTCAAATCGAAAACCGTTTGAGATACTTGAGAGCTTGAAATCAACTAATAGTGGGTTTTCTACTTTGGTGATCTTAAAAATATCTTGATGACAATAGCATTGAATGAACATAATGGATATCAATGTTATACATAGGTATTCATTATCATCCTTCTAAGTGAATAAAGATATTATTAAGATCATGTGCCTATCATAATAATTTTTGATGATTCTTAGCTTTGTGTTAAGCAATTCTTTTTTATATTTGGAGACATTGTTCCTAGAATCCATCACCTTCGTTTTCTTTGATTATACTCAGAAGTATACCATCCCTTGAGAAAAGTCCAAAGAAAACATTAAACTTTGTTTGCATTCCAACTGTGAAGGTCTAACAATAGGTGTTGAGTTGGAAATTATGTTGAAGTACACATGATTTGATCAGGATGTTTCACCTATTTTGGAAGATTTGGCGGACTCCTTAAAAGGTGAAAGGAGCAGAAGCATGGTTGAGTGATGGAAAAAAGTTGTCTGAGACAAGTCCATTGGGATGGTGAAATAGTTGATTGAAGTTGTTGACAAGTTGATGTTCGAAACATTAAAAAGAGTTTCAAGACAACTTGTTTTGTCATAAGTTTACACCTTTTAAATTTTTGTTGGAAACTTTTAAATTTGTGACATGTTATCACATGTGCTGTTTGGACAAATATTGGATGATAACTTTCAACTAGAATTAATATATCAACCAACCGTGCTTCCACTCAAAATTGGATCTCGTACTTAACTAGAGAGAGAGAGAGAGAGAGAGAGAGAGAGAGAGAGAGAGAGAGAGAGAGAGATCTCTTTACATTTACTAGAGGACAAGTTAATGCTTAAGACAAAAAATATAGATGTGGAGTATGTGTCCAATGGGCATCCATTACAAAAACAATAGACATGATACAAAAATCAAGCATAAATAATGAGACCATAAAGTAAGGGGGTAACTACTAAGATGGGAATGGTTGGTGTTATGGCATCATCAATAATAAGATGGTAATAAAATTAAGGTCAACACAAATGACTACACTCAATGCTAGGGAGTTTTATAAATGGCTTCTAACCAACATTATTTAAAGTTATTATATGACTTTCATGTTTCGAAAAGGTTGAATGAAGCATGATCACTTAATGCAAAGAAAGCAACAAGTGGAAGAGAAATAAATAGAGTGTGAGCAACGATGGCAGCGATAAACAGAGTGCGATGAGCGATGGCAGAACAACGGCCAATACCTGATTCGATGCACAGAGGGGGTTCCGGTGTACCTCCCCTCGATCAACCTTCTACCTCTCCCCATATTTCAGGTAAGGTCGTCTCACTCTCCTTGTCAGATAATGATAAGAATATTGTGTTAGCAGAAGTACAATGACTACAAGAGGTTTCTCTGGTAGCTCATATGGAAGGATCAAGGCCAAATAGGCCTGAGTTGCGTCGAATGTTGTACGCTTCCTTCCCAGAAGAAATCAACACTGTTATGGACATCCAATTCATGGGCAAAGGATGTTATTATTTGGAGTTTGCCGATTCTTCTTCAGTGGATCGTTTGTTGAAGATCAAACATACAACAATGCAAGGCAATTGGATATCTTTCTACAGGTGGACTCATAATGTGGTTGCAGATGACATTTTGCAGCACAAAGAAGCCCAGATGATCTTTTCAGCCGTTTTTCCAGGATTGAAGAAAGAATGGCATCAAGTATTAGCTCAAATAGGTTCTCTTTTAGGTACTGTAATAGTGATTAAAGATGAGGCATCACAGGAAGATGTGCGTATACGAGGAGCACCAACGGTGAGGATTTTGGCCCCTCGAAATAGTGTTTTACCATCTTCAGTGTTGCTACCAAATTTGCAAGAAAATAAAGAGCCATTGCCCCAAAGGATTGTGTATCAGGGGCTTCCGGATTAATGTTTTATATGTAGGCATTTTGGGCATTTCGGGAAGGATTGTCCTCGGAAACGTTATCGATCAGAGGAGGCCCCTAAGCCGACTACTAAGGTGGGGAGATCTGACTGGACTCCAGTAGCAGCTAAACATACTTTTAAACAAATTAACTCACCAGTCAATTCTATAGTTTTGTTCGATGGTAATTTGTACAATACTTTGAATAACGATGAAGATAGGAATATCTCCTCGCACAATATTGTAAGGGAGAAGAATAACGTTGTTGAAATACAGAATCCAACAACCTCGAAACATGATCATGAAGCCTTGCCTATTAAAGAAAGTAAGGATAAACATCATGGTAATCGTTTGGGGGATAAAGGGAAGCATATCATTCAATCCTTGCCTCACCCGGTGCCTCAGGACAAGGCGCGCCAAATTGATTGTTCGGGGATTGACATGGATTGTGAAAAGGAGTTATCGTTAGTAATCTATGAAGAGGATCCATCAAAACAAAAGTCTCTCTCCATAGTGGAAACGATGGTTGCTCAAGATATTAATGATTTTTCCTTTTCGGCAGTAACTTTGGTTCCACATGATAGTATGACATTGGACAAAGCAATGCTAGCTCGTGCACATAAATACTCCAGTAAAGATATGATGATAACTAGAAGACAATTACGTGTTGCTGAAGAGGGAAAACGCTGAGGAGAAGTTTTGGCTGGAAAAAGGACAGTTTCATAATATTTAGTTTATTATTATTATTAATGGATGTTCTAAATATAATCTCATGGAATGTTCAAGGATTAGGAGGTAGTAGGTTTCGAAGAATGAGAGGGGTTTTTAGACAGGAGTTAAAAAAGCCTTATGTAGGACCAATAGATGTCCTCATTATTCAGGAGCATCATTTAGGGGAACGACGCATCTTAAAATATGGGAATCTTCTCCCCGGGAGGTGGCAACAATTCTGGTTGTCGGCTTTTGGACCGAATGATACCCAGGGAGGTTTATGTATTGCGGTTTCACAGATTTGGGCTGCACATGTAAGTATGTCTGGATCATTAGCAAATAAAAGGGCACAATATATTGTTTTTCAAATAGGAGCGATTAAGTGGGGTTTGCTTAACCTTTATGCACCGAACTATGAAGCAGCGAGGTCTCGTTTTTCTGATCATTCACCTCTTAAGTTAAAATTAGGAATCTTACCTGGTTGTTCTTTTTTTGATCATTCACCTCTTAAGTTAAAATTCTTTTTATCATCAACTAGAAGGGCTAGTAGATTTAGAATCCCTAATTCCGTTTTTCTTAGAGATGATTGTAAACATTTTGTTCAAAGTATTTGGTTTCGATATCATTATGATGGGGAATCCGATATCTTGTTTAATGTGGTGCATGTGTTGAAAGAAATTCAAGAATTTTTTCAAAGTAAAGCGAAAGCTTTGTACCTTGATTATGATTCCAAGATTGGAAGATACAAACGAGCTTTGACAGCGTTACAACATTTGCAACAAAGGTGGCCTAGGTCTGTAGATTTAGCTGCGAGAATTATTGATGTTGGGAAAACAATTACTGATATGCAATTGCAGAAGTCAGATTTTTGGTATCATAAATCCTTTGCAAGATGGACTAGACAGGTGGATACAATTTGTAAAGGGTTTTTTGAACCTCATCGCATTAAATCACATAAGTCTCAACCGACGAGTATGAGACGAGTTGATGGGTCTTTTACATTGAATGTGATAGAGATGAGGGACATAACATCCTCTTTTTATAGTCATTTGTTGACAGCAGTTCCAATTTCAAGCAATAATGTGATTAAGAGGGATGTTGTTTGGGTTTCGGTCTCTAATCGAGTTTAATTGGAAATGCAAATTTCTTTGCTTGCATCGTTGCAACCTTCTGAGGTTTTGTTAGCAGCAAAGGCTTTAGGTAAGGATGTGTGTCCAGGTGTTGATGGGATGGGGGTTTCATGGTATATAGAGTATTGGGATATCATTGGTAATGTTTTGACTTCTGCCTACCAACAAATTCTTGACCATGGTTATATGCCTTAGGAATGGACAGAAGGCCTAATATATTTGATTCCAAAGGGGGATGGCCCTTTGGATGATATTCGAAAATGGAGACCTATAACACTACTTAATGTTGTGTATAAGATCTTCGCTAAAATAATAGCAACGAGGCTGCAACCTTTTTTACCTCAACTAATTCATGATTCCCAGACGGGTTTTGTTCAAGAGAGAAGTATTTTTTATAACATTTTTTTGTTTTGGGAAATGGTGGCTATTGTAGAGCAACAACAACAAGATTTGGCTATTTTGTTTTTAGATTTTGAGAAGGCCTATGACAGAGTAGATTGGGATTTCATGGAAGGGACATTACAATGAATGGGCTTTCCAATGCAATGGATTAGGGCTGTCGCAACTTTGTATAGGACCGCTCATAGTTCTCTTTTGTTTGCAGGTGATGTTGGTTGTAGATTTCCAATTTCGAGATCAGTAAGACAAGGGTGTCCACTAGCTCCCTTTTTGTTTATTTTAGTCTCTGAAGCTTTTTCTGATTACCTTAGGAGTAGGAATGTACAAACTCGTGGTATAGCCTTACCGATACAAGGATATGCAACCATGATTGTTGATTCAGAATTTGCTGATGACATCGCTTTATATGTTTCTGCAGATAAGGAGAATTTGTTGAATCTTCAACAAGCAATAACAGATTTTTGTGATGCTTCAAGAGCTTTGATTAATTGGAACAAGTCTATGGGATTTTGGGTCGCGTCTTCCTCTCCTCCACAAGATGTGCCAACTCCAGGTTTTATTTTGGTGCCTCGGGGTATAGCAATAAGGTATCTGGGTTGTCAAGTAGGGCTAGAATTGTCAGCAGAAGATATGGTAACACCCCTTTTATTACGAGTTAGAAATAAATTGTTATATTGGGATACAACTAATTTGTCTTTACCTGGAAGGGTAGTTGTGGCAAACTCTGTTTTACTCGCATCAATGTGGTTATTTTCACGTTCCATTATATTGAAATTACAACGCTTAGTTCGTAATTTTATTTGGGGAGCTTTGTTGGGATCAAGGGCTATTGCAAAAGTTGCTTGGTCGTGTCAAGATTCGAACTCTTGACATGACCAAGTTATAATCGAGTGTTATGTGTTAACCACACATCTAACATATAATCATGTATATACTTCCTCATTGTAGGTTTTAGCTAGCATCATGTGCATAATTTCTCCCTTGTATTATTTATACTTGGCACATGCATGCGTTCCTACTGCCTACATGCTCTATTGTATCACATGCATGCAACAGGTATGCATGCCACTTAGTATAAATAGTTGAGTTCACCTTGAAGGAATTCAAGGTGAACAACGCCAGTCATGGACATATCAATCTAGTATTCTCATTTCACCCAATCTTGTCTCCTTAATCTTCATCTCTATCATTATGCTCTTGTGTCATTCCGTCATCGCTCCGCCATAGCCTCATCATCCGTGCTCCGTCTTAGTCCACGCTTGGTGTGTCCGTGACAGGTCGGTTTTAATCCGGCCAATAAGGGAAGGTGGACTAGGCTTAATAGATCCTATGCTCCAGAGTAAGGCTCTTCTTGCGAAGCATGTTGTGAGAGGATTTATGCCTGGGGATGAGTTGTGGAAAAAGTTATGGGTGTCAGATATTCGTAACATTAAGCCTACTTTAGGAGGACAGTGGCAAGATAGTTGTAGATGGTTGTTTAATTCTGAATTTCCAATTAAGGCTCAATATGTTGGTTCTAGAAGATTTTTTACAGGTATTTTGAGGGCATGGAAGGACATTAGAGAGGCTCTATTATTTCAACTGCCTTCAACAGAAACCCAATTTCTAAGACAACCATTGCTATGGAATCCTTTATTTACTGATAGCTCTGGTTGTATTTTAGGTATTAGGCCGCATTTATCGTGGGGGAAAATGGACTCGGGACCAGCTACAAGTGTGGCTGATTGGGAACGTTTTCAATTTCTCTCAAATGACGACAAAAAACAATTCTTGTCTTCATTACGTGGGGGATGTTTGATGTCCGTTCAGATTCACCAGGCTTTTCGGAATTGTTAAAGGCAAATTACCTTACATAATAATTATACATGGTACGGTCTTTTCTCACCTTTGGGCATTTTAATAGGTGCCAGGGCTTACATTGATGAGGGTGCAATTGGATTTTATGAGGTTGGAGATGCTGGTCTTTTATATTTAGTGGAAGAAGAAGCTGAAGTTATGCAACTAGCCTCCCAAAAACCCATTAGGGTAATTGCTAGGTTAGAGAAGAAGATGTTCCTGGATCCTAACCCTTTTTTGGCAGACCACGCACGTCAACTGTGGGCATTTCAAAGTAAGCCGGTGGAACACCTTAATTGGGATCCAGCTGATTATGCATGGCGGTTAAATGAACAAGAAAGTAGAACTCTTCCTTTTTTTCAGTATTTTGTGGCCTACGGGAGACGCTTCTTGTTGCAAAGCCATTCTATAAGCCCTGTTGCACAAAAGTACTGGGAATCAGGTGCAATATCGCCTCAATATTTGGCAGTTTATTGGAAAAGTCTATGGACCTTACCATGTTTGTAGAGAGCCATTTCTTTTAAGTGGTTATTACTTCATTATGCTTTACCTGTAGGTTATCATCGAAAAGGATAGGTTCATGATAGTCGTCGTGTGTGTTGCCAATTACAAGAGGAGACTTTGAAACATTTGTTTTGGACTTGTGTTGCAGCTCAACAATATTGGGGAAGAATACTAAGGTTGTTTTCTTGTAAATATAGAGGAGCGATTTTTACATGGGGAGCTGCTTTTTGGGGGTCTTTGGATGTCCAAGTATCAATGTACGAGGGGGAGCAATGTGTGGAAGCATTGTGTGTGTCGGAGAATAGAATCGAAGCAGTTTTTCCGAATAGTCTAGGTGGTAAATATTTTAAACAATCTTTTGTTTGGAATATTGTCTCGATTAATGCTTTATGGGTGTGGTGGAAGTGTAGGTGTAGCAAGAAATATGAAGTTATCGAGTACAATGTGGTGGATATGATAAAGATGTTATGGGACAACTTAGTACATACAGTTAAGGGAGAGTACGATAATATAAAAGGACTAGCAGAAAAGGTGCATAAGAAAAGAAGAAAAATACGTCGGACATGGAGGGCAATACCTCTATGGTTGGATGGGACACATGAAAACTGTTGGAATTATGTGCCACCACGATGGTTGTTTCCTCCGCCTAATCCTTTCTTATTTCAGAGCACATAACAACATAACTTGTTGATAAACATAGTAATTATGTTGTTATGGGAGGAAGAAGTATTCCTATGGTGTGATAGGGAGATATTTATAGACTTCTATTCAAAGAATCTGTATTGTTTGATACTTTTCGGCATGTTTTCTTACTTACCTAATGGACTATGAAGCAGTGTCGTTGGACATGATAAGTGATGCTGTTGGTGGAAATCAAGGACATGGCAAGCCAAAATTTGGTGCTGATTAGCGAGATGGCGAGATGGTTGTTGTGGACGTAAGAAGCAAATTCTTTTTGAAGCAACATTCTTTTGAGGGATAAGGAGGAGTGAAGATGGTGTGGGGTTTGAAGCATATTATCATGAGTTGGTGAGGGAGTTCTTTTACACTAATATGTTTGCTGTCTATATGTCAGGATGCTTTATGCAATCTGAAAATGGACAGATGGTTGATGTTGAAAATGAAGCAGATTTTTATAAAGATGGTGTTGGAGGGGGAAGCAGTTTTTTATGAGTGTCTGAGGAGAGTGATTCTTTCGATTTTTTGATGGTGTAGGGGCTGAAGCATACTTTCATGAGGGGAGAAGGAGAGCACATTGGATGTTGGTCAACGTGTCTTCCAATCTCAAGGACCTTCGTAGTAAAAGATGACAAGGATGAATGACGATGGTGTCGAGGTCAGAAGCATAATTTCATGACGGGATCCGGAGAGTAGTGTCATTATGTTTTTTCTATGTATAGGGCTTCGGTGGTCTGTTGGATGGGGAAAATAAAACAAATTCTTCTTTGATAAGGTCTGCCCCTGAAAACTTCTTTTGCAAGTATATGATGGCTTCTTTTGAATTCCAGGAAGAGTTTTTAGAGAAGTAGAGCTTGGAGAGTCCATAAGATATGCTTTAGGTGATGCTGTTGAAGTGAAATGTGGCTAATGTTCTGAGTCATTAGCTCGCTTTCGAGGAGGCTCTCTGTATATATACCCTTTGTATGGGCTTGGTGAATTAGCACAAGGTTTTGCACGACTGAGTGCAATTTATGGTGGGACATATATGCTTGCAAAACCAGAGTATAAGGTAGAATTTGATGACGAAGGAAAGGTTTGTGGTGTCACATCGGATGGAGAGACGGCGAGGACATGATTCATCATATCTTCCAAACAAGGTGAAAAAGCTAGGCAGGAAATCTGACATGAATTAGTCTTTTGGGACCCGTGGATGAAATTTTCTTTGATACCTATGATAGATTTGTACCAGTCAATGAACCTTCATTGGATCAATGCTATATATCCAGTAGCTATGATGCAACCACCCATTTTGAGACCGTTGTGGAAGATGTTTTGGCAATGTATATAGCTATCATTGGAAAGGTTTTGGATTTTTCTGTGGATTTAAGTGCAGCTACTGCAACTGATGAGTATTTCTTTTTGCCATCTCTCTTTATGGGAGACATACAGTTTATTACAGAGCCAAATTGCAATATTTTTTCTCCATATGTTAAGACTAGCCAGATTTTCTGGTGTCTTGCATAGGGTTTGCCAAGGACAATGATCATGATTACGAATGATTATTATGGTGGGGAGTCAACATCTCTCAATCTTACACAGTTGTGGTCCAAATTTAGAGGCAGTGACAAGCCTCCTATGTTTAAAGCCGTTGATGGGAGCTATGTTTTTAACAAAGGGAAGATCCACAAGGTTCTTGCTACAGATGTAGTAGCATCCCCGCATGGGTCTATTTGAGTTTGACTTGGGAGATGCAAGTTATTTAAGATATATGGGACTGCAAATAGCTTGGAATGTGTCTACAGAATAACTTTCAGATTAGTTGACTAGTTTTCTCTACTTTGGAGTACATAGATTGCTTTCCTCAAACCATCATCTTATAAAGATGAGTGGGGAAAAATATTTTGTATGTTGTTGTTATGACTTTTCTAAAAACTAATGGAAGGATATGTTCTTTTGAAAAAAAAAAAAACAAGTGGAAGAGAAGCATGGTATATTTCCTATGTAAATTAGGGTTTGTTTTGCCAATTGCAAATAGAAAAGAGACTAGAGGATGTGTGATGTAATTGTCGAAATTTGTAATATTCTTGTAGAAATGTGAGAGGATTGTGTTGTTGATTGCTTCACAGAAGCCATCGAGGAACCTTTGGAAGAAGGGGGAGCTTCCATGCCGAACAAGGTTGGCAAATGAGGCCCGCAACTATTGCGGACAAATCGGCCACTGCGAGGAGTGCCGAAAAAGAAGAAGTGAGTCGGCTTCGACAAGTCGACAACTCACGAATTACACCACCAACTCCGAATACGACGACTACGGCGGACTATTTGTAATGAGCCATAGAGCGAACTCTATGTCGGCCTCCGACTCCGCAAACACCTCCAATTCGAAAGACGCGTGGTTCGTTGATTCCGGCACCTCACATCACATGACATCCCACAAAGAGTGGTTCAATGACTTGTGTACAATGGATCGACCCGGCTACATAAAGACGAGCGACGATACCACACATCTCATTCGGCACATCGGCAACGTTCCATTCGGCAACGACGGCAAGAACAATTGCATCAAGAATGTCTTGCACGTGCCTATGATAACGAATAATTTGGTCTCAGTAGGCCAAATCGTGGAGCAAGGAATGGAAGACCGCTTCAACAACGAAGGTTGTTTCATCGAGAAAGATGACCGACTCATAGCCAAGGGACAGAGAGACGGTCATCTTTCTCGATGAAACAACCTTTGTTGTTGAAGCAGACTTCCATTCCTTGCTCCATGATTTGGCCTACCGAGACCAAATTCTTCGTTATTGTAGGCATGTGCAAGACATTCTTGATGCAATTGTTCTTACCGTCGTTGCCGAATGGAACGTTGCCAATGTGCTGAATGAGATGTGTGGTGTCGTCTCCCGTCTCTATGTAGCCGGGTCGATCCGGTGTACGCAAGTCATTGAACCACTCTTTGTGGGATGTCATGTGATGTGAGGTGCTGTAATCGACAAACCACACGTCTTTCGAATTGGAGGTGTTTGCGAAGTCGGAGGTCGACATAGAGTTCGCTCTATGCCTCATTACATAGAGTTCGCCGTAGTCGTCGTATTCGGAGTTGGTGACGTAATTCGTGAGTTGTCGACTTGTCGAAGCCGACTCGCTTCTTCTTTTTCAGCACTCCTCCCCGCCATGGCCAATTTTTCCGCAATAGTTGCAAGTTGCGGTCCTCATTTGCCGACCTTGTTTGGCATGGAAACTGCCCCTTCTTCCAAAGGTTCCTTGATGGCTTCCATGAAGGTTTGAGTTCCCTTCGTGTGATGGGCCGAATTGACCTCTTCTATCGCCGTGACCTCGTCCTCGGCCACCGTCCGAACTTGAGAAGAGCATTTGTCCTTTTGACGTCTTCATCTTGGTTCAGACGTGGTTCTCTTCTACCAATAACATTGATTGGAGGTCGAAGAATGAAGGAGGGTTTTCTCTCCCCAAGATTGCCGTCCGCAATGGATCGAATCATTGTGCGAGGCCGCCCAAGAATACTTGAACCATCTCATCTTCATCCGCAAGAAGCTGGACTTGTCTGCCGTAGGAGAAAAACACTTCGACATTCCCCCTACCGACGTGTTGGAGAAATATTTTGGAGAATATTCAACCTTTGTTAAGGCGTACAGGACGAAAGAGATCCAGAATCCTTTGTTTTGGGAGGTCGCAAAGTTTCTGCTAGAAGTTGCCCGTGCCCACGTCAATGCCTATGGGATGCCAAAGCAGAAGACATGCATCATCATCGACACGTTTGAGGGACGCGTCGTGGATTGGGGGGTAAACACGGGGCTGACACCCAGAGAGGGCCTACACGCATTCCAAGCCGGGAAGAAGTTGCGGCTGATAATACAATAATACCTAACCATACTGTTCCCACCTCGAGGACTCCCTGCCTCGGAGAATAGTAGACCTACGCCCCCACCACAGTCCACGAAACGGTGATTAGCGGAACTCGTAACAACGGAATGTGAGGAAGAACCAAACCCCTCCACCACCAACCCAGAACCGACGCAGACAGAGTAGCAGGACAACCGCGTCAAGACCAGAGAAGCGCCAACCACGACCGGCGAAGAGGAACAAGAGACCAACCGCGGTAGCCCTAGGCCTAAGCGTCGAAGTTTAGATTGGAAGGATGGTCACAGACTAGTAAAGGATATGGCCGCACCAATCGAAACTTCCACCCCCCTGGAACCCACGACCACATTGGAGATAATCCGCGAGCCACGACCAATCATTATGGCTTAGTCTCAACGTGGCAAAGGTGTGCTAACAACGGAAAGCGAAGTCCTGAAATATAAGGACATTCTGGATACGACCCATTAGTTCGGCGCACTATTGCAATTTGGGACGACATACGAACTCATGGAATTCTTGGCGACACGACAGATCAAGGTGTCCTAGAGAATGGTTGGAGAGCACGCTGAACAACAAATGATAGAGCGGGCGCTAACAAGAACGTCGGAAAGCAAAGATGAGGGCCCATTGGCCAAAGTGGGCAGGGAGCGTAATGCGAGGGTCTGCCGTGTGGGCATTGAATTACCTCCATTGAATACGGCCTTAGTAGAAGTGAACAAGGAGTTGGCAAAGGTCAGTCTAGGTGCTAAGGATATGGCTATTAAAAATAAAAATCTATGAAAGACAGTCAAGCTGACTCAGGACCAACTAAATAAGGCACAGGAATGCATTGCGCAATTAGAGAGCAATATGACTACTACGCATCAAAACCCCGAGCCTACCTCCAATGAGGACGAATTGAGGACTTTTACGGGAAAAGGTCGAAGCTCAAACTGCAATAGCCGCAAAAGCGAAAAAGGCTACATAGTTAGACGAGACGGAGATTGACCGCCTCCATGCGGAACTCCGCCAGTCCTTTGATAGAAAGGCGGACATCCAAGCAAAAGGGCACAAGGTGGCGAAGATGATTTAGGACAAGCTCGATGCCGAAATAGCAGCACATGACTGAACGAAGGAAGAGAGGGACAAGCTTCATGAAGAAGGAATAGAAAAGGACAACCTCATTATGGCGTTACGAGAAGCGGCTCGTAAAAAACACGATTGGTATGACGAACAGATCGAGAAAGAGCGTCAACTCAGTCGAGGTGTCGAGATTCGCCTCAACAACGAGATGGGCCGGCTGGAGCAGCTCTATGACAAGGAGTCAAAAATATGGGAACAATTGAAGACGCAATACGAAGAAGTAACGATGGCCAACAAGCGGAAAATAGACAACCTCAAGAAGGATCTGGAGGACTTATAGGCCCGCACGACTTGGAGTACGGATCGTATACGCACCCTCGTCCAAATAAAGCAGGAACGGTTTACGACGTAACTACAAGTAGCCTTGGACAAAGGCTGGACCAGATGGGCAAAACAAGCGGCCGAACTCCACACCTATCGAGCGGACTGGGAAAATCGGCGCAAAGAAGGTAAAGGCTTCTATAAGCTAAATGAAGAGAGCATTTCCGCAGTACGAGAAGATCTCGCGTGGGATTATCAAATGCTAGCCGATCAACATTCTGAGGAACTCACGTAGTTGCTGGAAGATTTCGGGGAAAGTCAAGAAGATACCTTCCGCCATCTGATGGAGATCAGCAGTGAGCATCAGAGGGCGGAGGAATTGAAAAAAGTGGAAGCTATTATGGTACTAGACAATGACCTTGCTGAGCGCAATGAGCCTCAACCTGATGCAAATGACACGCATGAGGTAACAACTACACCGATCAACCCCATGGACGATACGGGCGGAGAAGAGCCGCGCCCGGACGCCTGCCCACGCCAAGAAGAGCCATTGCCGGAGCCACAAGGAAATGTCCCAGGCGGCGTACCAGTCGAGGCCACCACAACAACGCCGCGTGAAGAAGTCGACGCAGAGACCGACGTGCTAGCCGAGTAGAACAACGGAGCACCTACTCACATCACGCCGCCTCTAGTAAATGACAAACGATCAGAGCTGAACATCCTCGACATTTTGGATGATGAATAGAAAGAGGATGGGTTCGACGTGCCACGACACTGTCCCACAGGCGTGACAAGTGTTGTTCGTCGGAATTGTAACTATCAGCCATAATGCATTGTAAATAGATTAGTGTATTAGGGGCGTTAAAGTAATGCATGTAACGGTTCATGCAGGAAGCGTAATTGATCAAAAGCCCTATGTATATGAAGGGTGAAAGAACACTGTAAACAGTTAGCGTATTTTTGAGAGCACCGTTTAATATAGTTTCTGTTTTCTCTGATCTTGGTATTCTGTCTATCAGTCTCTTGTCTCTCATCCTCCATTCTCTATACACGACTGTGTAACAGTAAGCATAGGGTAAGTGCGTGTTGCGTATCCACGTACAATCGGAGGCTCGGTTGTAGCCGTCTCCCTTATGCCTTTTGACCCACTCTACTGCGTAAAGTCCTTACGGTTCACGCACTACGCATTCCTATTCGCATGCAGCATGATCACCTTGAAACCTACTCCGAAGGACTGAGGGCGGGCAGTGTTCCTAACCGGTAACAATTTACGGGGGAGATAACCCCTTACCATTGTATGTAGAAAGAGTAGTCCTTTTACGGGGGAGTTTGTTGGCATAAAAGGCCGACTCCTTCCACTTTGTAACCGTAGTGTGAACACGTCCTCTAGTTAGGGCTTGAGTATATAAGCTCAACCCTATCATTGTAATGATAATCTTCGTATCTTGAGTCTTGGAGTGTAAGAGTTACAGAGAGAAAAAGAAATAATAGAGCTTCCATTAGAACTTCAAACTGTGTCTACGCTTCTGTTTCTTCTTCATATGTCATACTTTCTATGTTGTTTTCTAAGCATAATTCAACAGGTTCTCATACACACTTCTGCCTATCTGTTCGCATACTTGTCCACATAAAATTGCTTAATTTTGTGGGAGGTGGAATTTGGATTTGTATTCAAACTATTCAACATAACACCATTGAACCATACTAACAAGGTTAACAACGAAATGTTTTACACGCCAATCTAAGCACTGTAGTGTTTCATGAAAAAGAGAAAATTTGACGGACATCAAGATGGAACCCGCACCTTTGAATTTTGTAAAATCCGGTGATGCTCCTATCGGTGACGCTCATGACATGGCGAAGGTGGTAAAAGTGGAAGATTTTCCCTGACGAAGAGAAGGTACAACTTTCTTTCATCCGTAGGTTGTTTGGACCTATGCTTTGTGCCTAAGCTCGTAGGACCTAGAACAATTACTTTTAGTGCTAGTGAGAGTTAAACAATAGTTCGATGAGTGCCTCTTTACTACTCTAATGCAATAGAGAGGAAGGGAGAAGGAGAAAGAATTGAGATGACACAATAAACATAACAATCGACTTTGATGACAAACACATGACATTGAACCATAACTATATGGTGTCAAGCCTAGGTTCTAGTTACGTGCATAGCTATAACTGGTCATGAGATAGGTTTTCCCTAGTTCTCCCTAGTTCTCCCTAATCTTATAATAACGATGTGCATGTTAATTATGAAAGGAACGTCGATATGAATTGCAATATTCAAGTCTACAATGTGGGATAACTATCAAGTGTGTTATCACTTGACCACTTCACGTAAAGTAGTCATGTATGAACACACTACGCGTATAGGGTTTCTTCCTATATAAGAAGGCTAGCTACCTTCTTATCAAGGGGACTTAACTTATGTTGAGGTTATTACATTGTGGCTCTGGTTCTTGTTAAGTAAGCATGTGCGATCCTTGCAACCCAAGGTACAACTCGCACAAACCCTTGATGGTATCGGACATCAAGGAGGTTGGGGTCCGTCTCATGCCATTACTAGGGGATGGTCGGGTGGTTTGGAATCCCACTTTCAACTCTTTGGTCTATAATTCCGTATGTTTTGCTTAATTAATTATTTAGACTCTAACAATCCCCCCCCTACACGTACACCTACATTTTCCTCATTCAATAACTCACTTTTCATTTTCCCCCTCAAAAACAAAGAGTTCTAGGATCATGCAATGGTCATTTGATAGGACATTGGATTCGAACCCATGCTTCTAAGTGATTGGCAGTTTCTGTTGAGCCACTCTTGCGAGGAACGTGATCAAATTCTTGGATTAGAAATCTAATCGAAACATTTGACACAAAAGTATTCCTAATTGGAAGGAGAGTGGAATTTGAACCCACACTTTTGAGTGATCAACCCTTCCTTGTTGAGCCACTCCCACAAGGATTGTCACGAAATTTCCAACTCGGAAATCCATGCACTAGATGCAAAGCTACATAAAAAATTGTGGTACCTTCGTCGGAGCTAGGGAGCTTATAATCATCACTCTGTCCCTCAATTAGATCCAAGGACCCCAAAATCATCCATAGGTTCCTTAATCAAACCTAGAGACCTCATCTTCATCCCCTTACTGCTAAAGTATAACACATACACATACACATTTCCATTACATACACAATCACAAATGGGCACACATATAAACACAAACATGAGTGCCCTCATATACATGTAGGTACATATATGCATGTAGACACACATATACATTACATACATTACACATGAATACATGCATACACACACAAACATGAATGCACTAGTATACATATACACACATATATACACGTAGACACACATACAGATTACCCATGAACACATGCGCGCGCGCACACACACACACACACACACACATTCACAAAAATGTGCTCTTTGACAAACATATCAACAAACACACGTATATAAGCACAAGGGAATACATGTATACAAACAAACTCAAACAGAGACACATGCACACACACACACAAACTTCTACACATAAAAACAAATATCGACACATATGCACATCCCTTCACATACACAATTCTCTTCAAGCACACACATACACATACATGTACATTCACAGAAATGTGTTCCTGTGCGATCATATCAACAAAAACCTGTACATAAGCACGTAAAGATCACTCTTTCAAACCACCTACATGTTACACACATTTGCATGTGCACACACAAGAGTTAGACATTTCCATGAGAACATGCACATCCATGCAAATTTGGGCATGTGCACACACCTAACTATCTAAAAAAACAATTACAAAATCCTTTCTTGTGCAAACTCCAATCAAAGGTTCATCAACAGTATGATTACGTCCCAACTTGCACAATCGCCAAATACAAACATAATGCTCACACACATAGTGCATGTTCACAAGGGTTCCATATAGGCCGGGACAAATAATTCCATGTACATGTTGATGCTTGGCTTTTGTGGTTGGTGTAGTTTTCACTCAACCACGTGGTGATTAGCTAGATTTCCATATATATTTCCTAGTTATTAGCTCAACCTAGTTGAATGCAATTATTCTGCAATGGAAAGAGAAGCAATAGAAATTTGAACATTATCTACTTGCGTATTATTTCGTTTCTGCATGAACCACCAGGCATTACTATGCTTTCTTAATAAAACATACTCAACTGATAGAATATCTTGTTGGATCATAACTCTTTTTAAGTTTCACATGGAAAGGAAAGATCACATATTTGTACACAAGTTTTTTCTAAGCTTGATAATGGCAAAAAAACCCATAGGAAAGATGGCAAAGCATAGGATGCAACCCTCTTCATCAAAGATGTCATACACGAGTGGGCCTCTACCATCGTTCAAGAATTTAAAAAAGGGCTATCATATTTACAATAACTTAATAAGGGAAAAGCTCACTCACTACTAAAATGGGACAAAGCTTTATTGATGATACAATTCACAATGTGATAATAGCAGTAAGCGAATAAGCACATTGCAAGAGCAACAATGAACATTTTATTGTTGAAGTCTCCTTGAGAGAGATACCCATGTCAGGATATGATGGCCAACACTCTTGAAAGCCAAACCATTAGTAGGTCCAACAATGTGATGAGCATCAACAACATAAACACCCCTTTAAAGCATATTAAATTACCGATGCTAATTGATATCCCTTGGCAACCATTAGAAGAATGGGGGATCGACTACGTACACCCAATTAGTCCAGATTCGAAACCAAAAACACAATATAGTCACCATGCACAAAGTAGGTTGAGGCCCAAGCATGCGTAAGAGGTGACGGTAGAGTTACAACTCCTTGTCGATATGAAAACATGGTTGTCGGTTTACTGGGAGCTCCCTAGAATTAGTGAACCACCGAGGATTGCACTTTCATGATAAAATCTTGGTGACATACACCGGGAAAATACACCCAAGGCCTGCAATGGTGTCAAACGGGAGAGTTCAAGTAAGATCCTCTCCAATATATGTACTCATTAAAGTAGTTGGTGTGTCCAAGCCTAATGATATAGCATGTCAAAGGTTATCTCCCATGGCCACTCAAAAGGCTCTATCTAGCGGGTATGTATGGCCTTGGGTCTTCCACACTCCACACGGACACAAGAGAGCAGATGGAATCACCCTCTGCACAACCATGGCAGCGGGATGCACTAGTGGAGGCCACATGCTACTGGCAGCTCAAAGACTAGAAGACCTCCTCAATGGTCCAACAATGTCAAAGCTCAATCTAGATACCTTACCTTGGCTAAATGGAGGCCTCTCCAATGAAGTATCCTTCTTCAGATGGAATTGTCTCAAGGTTTGGTAATGCATATCCTTTGTTCATTGAAAAGAGAATACCTTAGTGGCCATATTAAAAATGGAATATAGGTTGTATGTGAAGCCAGAGCATACTGGGTTTGTTCATATGAGTATTAAAAATGGAATGTAGGTTGTATGCAAAGCTAGGGCATACTGGGTTTGTTCATATGAGTAAATCAGTGATTTGAGTCCCCCTGGGATGCCGAATCTTATAGCCTTATTAGTACATAATGTTCCATCTGAAAAACAATGCTTCATTGAATTTCAACCACCTACAATGGTAATAATAATGAAGCCTCCATTTAGCTGAGGTACCTTTGTTCATTGAAAAGAGAACACCTTCGCGGCTATATCAAAAATGGAATGTAGGTTATATGAGGGCCAAGGCATGCCGGTTTTCAGGTTTGTACGAGTAAAGCAGTGATTTGAGTCTGCCTGGGTTGTCAAATCTTATAGCCTTGTAATTCTTTTTGAGATCAGTACATAATGCTAGGTCCCTTAAAACTTGATTTAACTCTATCATATACATCCATAAGGCAAAGCAATACAATTGAAGATGAGAAAACCCAATATCTCAGCCCACACCACGGAAAGAAAATAGTTGGAAGATTATCATGCATGACAGGAGATGGAAGGAAACAAGCCAAGTTATGAATTGTGAGATGAACATGTCATCGTTAGCATTAGGACAATAGAAGTAGTACTGGCACTCTGATAGTTTATGCTCAGTGGAACTTCGAAATTTGATGATCAATGCGACATCCCCAAAGTACCACTTCAAGTGCATCGTCATCTATCAATCAATACAATCGGTATATATCATAAAAAATAATAGTCATCTGACACTGTACCAAGACCCAAAATAAGAAAGTACCACTTCGTCTCCATGGTTTTTGGTGAAGTATCATTGCACTTCACAAATCTAAGGGGAACCTCTCTAGATTCTACACTCAATACAACCAAGAACAATACAACTATGGTTGCTTCTGCTTAGGGTATATGTCAAAATTTTATTTAAGAGAAAAAAAACATTTTACAACTTTGCAGCTAGTTTTTATGATGCTAGAGAGCTACAAATCAATAGAGTATTTAAGCATTTCGTTAAGAATAACTTTCACTTCATATGGCATGCAATAGTAATGCCACAATGCAACCAAGTAATGCACCAGCAACTACCTGCCAATGAAAATAAAAGTGACTATCTAGAGTTAACTTGAGAATTCTCAAAACCTTTCAAGCATTACCAGAACAACCTTATGCAGTGCAAAAATTTTCTACTGTAGCGGGATGTTCTATTCAATTTTCAAAATTTAGGAGTATTTTATCTAAAAGCCTGTATGCAATGTCCAAACATTCAGAAATATAATCGTATCAAATTCATAGTGTCGCCATACACTTTCAGTATAAGGCAAAATTAGTTCACCTGTGCTGGTGTGTGACCAAGTGGTTCGCGAAGAGGCCTGGAATCTGCTAAACGATGCTCTGGTGGTAGTTCAATTACAATCTGATTTAGGATCTACATAAAAACACATTCTCACAATCATTTTTTATCGGAAAATCTGAAGGCAAAAAAACTTATAACCCATACAAAAATCATATAGTATTTTTAATGTATGTCTAAGCATCTTTTTGATTCCATATATAAATCATATCTCGAACTTCTCTTGCTTATACAACGTCTGTTTTTAGACTTAATATGTCCCAAACACGTCTAGGAAGTAAAAGAAAAACAATTCCCTGAACATTTGATCTTCATGTGTACTTTCCTCAAATAGACATTTGTAGTTGCATGTTTTGTTTTTATTTCGTAAACATGTCTAGAAGGATATGGCATGCCAAGATATAATTACCTTTTTTTCATGGGAGGGAGGGTAAGCTAGGTGCACAAGAAAAGTATATCGTCATAGTCGCTATTTCTGCTTAAACATTTGGAAAATTAAGAGTTCTACAGTGTAATGCTGTACATTGATTTTCATGATCAGTTTGAGCATCTGAATTAAAACAATTAGCGGATCATCTTCATGATCTGAGTGCAAGTCTGAAGATCATCGTCTTCATCACAGTCACTCACGAAATAGATTCAACACATGATAAAGACCAGTTAGAAGAAACAAGGAGAATGGTGAACTCATTGAAATATTTATCAGTATGTGCCAAATACAAATAGGTTGTCATTACCTGAGCTTGTTTTCCTGCTTGTAGTCTTACTCCAGATGCGTCATACATCACCTGGTAAATTAGATATTGGATCCACAGTTTGACAAAATTGAGTATTCAACAAAACCGAAAAAAAGAGGAAAAACAGAAAAGCACCCTAACTCTTTAAATATTTATCAGAATACAACTCCTTCAGTTTTTACAGCTTACTAAATTACCCCTCTATAGCACATTCTATTACCAAGGGTATGCATTGTAGCTTAAAGCACATAGGGGGAATTACAATAAATATCCAGAAAAGTTAGATATAGCTGATGTATTGCACTAGAAAAAACAAGGGGAAAGAACCCAAAATACCCTGTATTTTTTCTTTAGTCCCCCCCAACCCAAAAGAAAAAATGCCAGTGTTTCATCATTTACCCAAACGCCATTGGTCATCTCAGAAATATTCTAGACGTTTTCCCCAAAATACCAAGTGTCCATTATGGACTAGTTTGAAAATTAATTGATGAGCGTACCACACTTGCTAGAACTAATGCGATAGCAAAAAGGGATCCACCCAGACCATCACTCAATCCTATGGCTGCCGCAAGGCCCATGACAGTTGCTGAGTGAGAGGATGGCATCCCCCCAGAGCCAATAAGCCTTTTTGCTTCCCACCGCTTCTCTGTTAACCTAGAATAAATATAAATGATACCCATGTGATTCAATAGCCTCCTCAAACATAAACAATATCCAGGAGATACTTCTATATTCATAGGTGCTATTGCGAAAAGTAAGAAAATTTACAGTCGCGGAAGAACTGGAATCGTGTACATTTTTTTATTTCAAGAAATTAGAACATGGTTACTTGATGAATATTTGTTAATATTCAGATATGCTTTTACTAGGTGCCAAGAGAGAAACTCCAATCAAGTGCGCATTGATTTCAACTATTACATCAACAGATTGAATTCAAGTCGTGAGAGTTAAAACTGTTCTGAGGAAACGGCTAGACAAAGCGTTTAAATTTCAATAGTATAAGAGTCATACTGAGAAATATTGGTATGTGTGACTGTCCATCCACTTAATTCGCACTTAACTATTTCAGGTTCTTGTGGAAAATTAAAAAATTCAACAACAACATGCAGTGCATCTTTGAGGGATACCACTTTAATAACTCTACATCTCTGAAATGGTTTGGTGCCTAAATATTACTGCCATCTCTTATAGGTGAAGTGGAAGCAAAATAAAATAAATCATTTCTTTGACGAAATATATGCTCTAAACTTTTAGATCTATAACTTGAGACTTGCAAAACAATTACGACTGAAGATTGTTATTATCTTACTTCTGAAGCCAATTATTTACTCCTTTCTTTAGGGACAGTACTACTACATAACAGATCTTGCAATTGACAAAGGTAACTAGCTCCATGGACATCTATGGTATACTGCACTAGGCTTTCATAGAATTAACTGTCCAGTACTTTATGATTGCTTTGAAATGACAGAACCCCCAAGCTTTTGTGTGATATCGCTCTGAAGCAATTTTCTTTTGGTCTCAAATGCTAGTAATAACACACTAAGGCAATTTTGGCTTGGTTGCAAGAAACTTCCTATGGTTATAAAGTCCTCAAGCATCTAAAGTTTGACAGAAATGCGTTGAAGACATAGACCCAGGATGACATTACACTGAAAATAAAAATATATATGCTGGAGATCAATATATGGAACTCAAGTGATTCAGTCTAATCCATGCCAGATCAAACATGAGGACTATATCACATTAAATCTATCCATAAGTAACATTTTATATACAGAACAGATATTTCAACAAAAAACAGAGCTCATGTCTATAATAAAATCACAGGAAACAAGCCTAATGTAGTGAAGCTGATTCTCTGCAGATCACATTCTTCATGACAGACTATATTATATATAAGTATGTGCAAGCACAACTTTTTGGATACAGACAATAGGTCAGCTATTACTCCTGATGTTTGATGCAAACACAGAACATATGCCTATATTACATACAAATTTATCACATTTTGTATACAGGAGAATAGCTATTTAACACTTTGAAAGGAAAACAAAACGAAAGATATGGAGTGGATAATAAAGCAATGGCATTCCAGATCTTTTCCATATGAGTATATTACGTGGAAAATTTATGCACAGGTAGGATTTTGAAAGCAGACGAACCTATTTGACACTCGGAAACACACAGACAAAAAGTAATGCCAATTAATTTCAGATCACCATTTGAATATGATGACACCATTGCGAATGTCAATTTGTATACAGAAGAGCAGCTATTTAGCACTTGAAAGAATAACAAACGGATAGATATGAAGCAAGAGAAGTACCGAGTAGTGAGAACCTTCAGAAACTGAGCGAGCATGAATGCGACCAGGGCGGCCTTGAGAGGCTGATTCGAGAACAAAGATACAGAGGGGTGAAGGGGGGATGAATTGTTAGAAGAAGAAAAAGAATCCATCGTTTCTTCTGCTTATATTCCCGTTTCCTTTCCGTTACTCTAGTTTCTTCCTTAATTCGTCTTGATTCTTCTCCTTCACCTCCTCCTTGCTTGTCTCTCGTCAGCTCTTCTTGCTTCTGTCTTTTCTTGATGATAATATCCTCTTCCTTATTCCTTATTTCTAGCTTCCCCTTCCTAATTTCTGATATGCGTCTCTTCCTGGTCTCTTCAACCACTCCTACCTGCTTCTTTATTACCTGCCTCCTCCTCCTCCTCCTCCTCCTCTTTTTTTCTTCTTCTTCTTCTTCTTCTTCTGATGCAGCCTTGTTGCTTCAGTTACTTCCTTTGCTTGCTCTTCTTTTCCGAATTCTCTTCCCTTCTGTTTAGTATTTCCCCTTCGTCCCTTGTGTGCTGTCTTCTCCTGTTCCTGATCCTGCTCCTTCTTTCCTCGTTTCGTCTGTGTGATTCGTGAAGACACACGCACAGAGAAAGAGAGAGAGAGAGAGAGAGAGAGAGAGAGAGGCAGGGGGAGGAATTCTGCTGCAGGGGAAGTGGTGTCGGGAAATGGCGACCAAGAAGAAGAAGAAGAAGAAGCAGAAGAAGAAGAAGAAGAAGAAGAAGGAAAATCTTACGATGTAATTTACAGATACAAACATAACATGATACACATAAAAAAATAAGACACCCTCTTTTCACAACACACATCTCAACACATTATAAACAAATACATATACATATGTACATATCCAATACAATACATACACTCTTTCTCTTTCTCTTGCAAACTCTTTGTGATTCATGGATCATTCAATGATGAGCACAACAACACATTTGAGAGGAGTGGCAACTCGGAGTTGCCCCCCCCCCCCCCCCCCCCCCGGTTGTGACACCTCCGATGCCATCCGTCT
The DNA here is from genome assembly GCF_043228905.1 of Azolla caroliniana. Lineage (NCBI taxonomy): Eukaryota > Viridiplantae > Streptophyta > Polypodiopsida > Salviniales > Salviniaceae > Azolla > Azolla caroliniana. The sequence continues at coordinate 8,207,886 of NW_028230437.1, forward strand.
GGACCCCCCTGCCCACCCATTCCGATGCTCCATGGCTTTCGCCTGCCATCTGGCCGCCCATACCAGCTTCTAGTTGCAGAACCACCCCGCGAGGCAACCCCCCCTTTCCCCATGGGCCACGCCGAAACTGGAACCCTTCCTATCGCCAACATCCCGAATATCCTTGCCATCCCTTTAATCCTCTTGGCTTTCGGAAGCATTTTCGTAGGATACTTGGCCATCCGTAGCCAGAACGGACATGGCTCCCATTCATGTATACCCAAGGCATCACACGTGTGGAGGCTTATTACGTTCACCCCGGAACCTCCATCGATTACTGTGCCGGGAAGTTCGTGCCCTTTGACAATAGCTGTAATCACCGGACTATTAGTGTCCACCACCGTCGGTCCCTCCTCCAGATTCGAGAAGAGGACTGGTGCCGGTGGGGCTATACCGTCTGTCATGCCCGTTTTTAGTCCTTCCGTAAATCGCGGCAGGAGCTGCAAGAGTCTTCCTAATGGCAACGTGATCTGACATTCTTGCAGTGCTTGCCATGTCTCGTTTTCTGGGTGGCTACCGCCGGCACTCCCTATGGTGTTCGCCTTTTGCCGTTCCGCGTCCGCGACGTTCCTTTCATTGGCTTCCTTCACCCATTCCGTCGCCTGTTTTCGTATGGCCTCTTGTGTTTCCCACTCTTTGGCCATGCCTTTCGACCGTGTGGTTACTTGCTGTACATCCGCCACTTCCGGAACCACCATATTAACTGCTGGTCGTTTATCGTAGCTCTTTGCCGGGCATTGGTTATTGTAGTGGCCTTCCTGCCTGCAGTAATAGCAGTACTCTTTACGGGTATTGCTGGATTCAGCATTGCTGGTATCCGGATTCGGTCCCGTAGTGAGTGGTGCGTTCTGTGCCGGTTGGCTCCTTGGGGTTCCATGTTCCGGGTCCCTAGTGTGACCACCTTTCTTGAAATTACGTTTCTTATTATTCTTATTTTTATTTCAGTAGTCCGGTCGTGGTGGATCGTAAAATCGGCCGTAGTCCTCCTGGTGCCTTCGGTAACCAGGGGAATGGTCTCTGTCGTATTGCTCGTGTCGTCTGTTGGACTCCCGATAACGGTCCGATCGCTCATACCGGTCGTAGTTATCATGCCGATTCCCGTACCGGCCATCATTCTCTTGTCTGTCTCCGTACCGGACATCCTGTGCCGGTCGGTACCGGTTCATTCTTTGCCAACGATCGTCATCTTCGTCTCGACTGCTTCTTGGCTCGATCCGTCGGACGGGTGGTGCTTGTCGGTTTAGCAGGTTATACTCGCACCGGTCCGTTGTATGACTCTTGGATTGACAAATCACACACTGGGTTCGCATGGTGCACTCCACTGCCGAGTGTCCGGCATTCAAGCAGATTGTGCATTGAATTGCCTGCCGGAACCGGAGATCTTCATCTGTGGGTAACGCCCGTTGTAGTGCTACTTAGACTGCTTAGACTGCTTCCGTCGTCCTGGTCGCGAGTTTGTTGTAACCGAAGAGATTCCTCCGCGACTCTCCGGATCTCGTTGGAGAACGAACGATCCGAGCGAATTTCGTGCGCTGCTTGCTGGAAAGTCTCACGCCGTCTTTGCCGTTCGGCGAGACGTCGAGCTCGGTCTGTAACCAGGTCGTGCGTTGGTCTCGTCATCCATTAAGCCGTCGTTCGCTGCGAGAGAGCAGGAATTGTGGTCGCCAAAACTGTGTTATTCTCTGACCGGACAAGGCCTAACACAAGGTGTCACGGAGACACTTCACCAAAGGGTGATTACGGCATAGGATTAAGATTCAACAATTACACTGACTTACGTAGGTTACACGATTAGATCGCTTTTGTTAATTACACGCGTAAGATATAACAGTAAGTACAGAACGGAAATCAACACAGAAGTATAAACACCATATGCTCTATTAATTATCCGCTGCGATTACAATGGGGTCCGGGCCTTTAAATAGGTTTCCGGCCCGTAGTACAAAACGGTGCCTATCGCACCTATTCGGGATCCGTCCGGATTTGGAACGGCATACCGTTTCCAGTCCGTCCGTCCATACTAGGCTTATTTACAACCATCCTTCATTAATTCCTTCACTCCGTATTTTGGACTCCTTGACGATAGTTGCACACCTTGGGAGGTACCAAAGGATTTAGAACTAGACACATTGTCGTACCCATATCCGTGATACAATGAGGAAGCCGATGAGGAGGCGCATGTCCGAACTTTCCTCACCACGTGGCAAGCTAACCACATGTCACAACGATTGGCCATGGCCGATGTGGAAACATCCATAATCACCGAGTTCAGATTGTTGCGAGATGGACAAGCATCAAATTGGTACTCCCAACACGACTTGGGAGAGTTTCAGTTATTCAGTTTTTTCATGATGGGTCCCAAAGCGGGAACTAGATTTTTCACAAAACTCAATCGAGTAGGTAATTGATCATGTCTTAACGATGGATAACTATAACACGCCTTGCCAAAAGATGAAGAAATCCGGTTTTGGCAAGCGGTGAAGTGCACAACATGTTTGAATCTGGGTCTCTCGGCGATTGAGTGCACACTAAGAACGCATTGCCCCATCTGCCACTCCCACGCACACACATTGGAACAGTGTGAATACAACCTACTTGTAAAAGAATGGCATGTGGAAGCTTGTAGACAAACCGGCTCAGTTAGATTACAATAATAAAACAGAGAATGAGGATTTAATGGAAGCTTAGAATACACAGTACACGGGAGTGGGAGAGATAGAGAGAGCAGAAAGCATAAACTATATTAAAAAATGATAACATTCTGTACATACAATGTGCTTAGTGAGCACTTTTATGCAAGTCCTTATACGGACTGACAGAAGTACTCACAAGTACTTCAATGCTCATACGAGCGACTGACACTGACTCCAAGGAATCTACCTATGTACTAGGCTAGATTCGTAGGCCTCTAACGGCCTACCGGTTACAATCTGATCCATCTTTACAATCCGGATATGGTTGAGCTTGTTCGCTCAACACTCCCCCTCAAGCTCAACTTGAGGTCGGATCGCGGTGTCTGTGTTTGTGGTAGTTGGTCCTCTCCTCCAGCTCCCCCTGGCGTCCTCTCGCCTTGCTTGCGTTCCTCGATCCGTCTGGTCCCGCGCACCTCGACCTTCTCGGTCGGCTTGTCTGCTCATAAGGCCCATCTCAACTCCTTTGCTATTATGACTTCGGCGCTTCTTGACTCGTTGGTTCCTCCATGTTGGTGTCAACTTCAGTTGCGTCCTTGTCCGTTTGTCCTTCAGTTGATCTGGCTCCACCGAACCGAACTCCTCTTCAAAATCGGTTGCCTCCGATTTGTTCCAGCTCTTGTCCGAATTGGCAATCTCCAATTCGTCATCAAGTTTTCAGACCCTTTACCACATCGAACCACGTCCGGGTCTTGGCCTTCCGGTTGGCTCCATCCTTCTTGACTTTGCCGTCATCACAGCTTATTCCAAATTTATCGGATGTGCCGACTTCTTCAGTCGACTCGGCTTCCTTTTTCTTCTTCTTGTCTCCCCCTATCTCTCCGCCTCTTTGTCTAGTGCCATCACCTATTTTCCCAGTTTCCGTTCCGGTTCTCCCCCTCAAGCGTGGCATGTTGAGATGCTGAAGACCAAGTATCTCCGAAAAATGTTGCAACTTGTCTAGGCCGAGAGGTTTGGTGAAGATGTCGGCAACTTGTAGTAGCCGCCGAAGCCAAATGGCTTCATAGGTCGCAATGATAGCTCCTCTGTATTCAGCCTTAGTGCTCGATAGAGCCACTGTCAACTACTTCTTGTTGCTCCATACAATAGTCACGCTCCTGAGAGAAAACATAAAACCGGATGTTGACCGACGATCCGACGCATCACCGGCCCAGTCGGCATCAGTATAACCAACTAATTGTTTGGTTATACCATGCTAGTACAACAGTCCCTGATCCTTCGTGCCACTCACGTATCGCAGTAGTTGATGCGCGCATTGAAGGTGCTCAACAGTCGGTCACTGCATGTATTGACTAATCACCCCGATGGGATGGCTGATGTCGAGTCGCGTGATAGTCGGATATATCAAGCTTTTGACAATTTTTTGGAACCGTTTCTCATTGTAGTCTAGTCCAAAGTTGGGATGTAGCTTCAAATTCTAGTGAAGGGTCGTTGAGATGGGTCGGCAATCAGTCATGCTGAACTTGAACAACATATTCAGAATGGAAAAAGAAAGTGGTAACTGATGGTGCAGAGCCGAAGAAATTTCCAAACAAAAAGGGCACCTCAGAAATCGCGACAAGTGAGGAGGAGTTGTTGTTGATTTGTGAGAAGAATGAAGTGAACCTTGTCAGGGATGAAACGACGTGTGGTTGATTCCGAAGCGTCGTTCCATTTGACTCCCAACTGGAAATGTTTCTCATCGTACACAACCAATGATCACGGATATGTAAAGGTGGGAAATGAAGGAGCATGCCAAATCATCAATATTGGAGATGTGTGTATGTTAATGTAAACCGAGTGCAAATTGGTGTTAAAGGATGTATGACACATTCAGGAGGTTAGATTGAATCTAATATCAACCGATCGACTGGATGATGAAGGCTACACGGATAGCTTCCAGAACGACACTCTAAAGTTTTGCAAGGGAATCCTGATTGTGTCCTGATCATGGAAGACAAACACATTGTATATGATGCATGCTTGATTATGTTGGGAGGAAGTAAATGTGGCAGTTGGTGCAACCGGTGAGTTGTGGCACAAGAGGCTATGCCACATGCGTGAGAAAGGGATGTGGAATCCTGTCGAGGATAACCTCATTCCGGAGATGAAGAATGTGCATCTTGACAAATGCACCAATTTCTTGGACAACAAGCAGAACAAAACCTCCTTCCAATCTAGACCCCTGATGAAAAAGAAAGCACCGTTAGAACTCGTGCATACGGATGTATGCTATGTGGATATGAAGTCACATGTTGGCTCACAATACTTGGTGACATTCATTGATGACCATTGCCAAAAACTGTGGGCTTCGATATTGAAGACGAAGGACCAAGTACTATCCGTCTTCAAGGAGTTCCAAGAGAGGGCAGAAAGAGAGACCGGCCGGAAGCTAAAAGTTGTTTGAGTAGATAACGGAGGTGAATACTGAGGGTAGTTCGAGGAGTACTACCAGTCTAAGGGAATCCAACTCAAATACATTGTGCCGAAGAGGCCAAAGTTGAATAGGCTAACCGATAGAATGAACTGAACCATTATGGAGAGAGTCTGAAGCATGCTTTGTTGAGAAACATGTCCCTCTGGATGGGAAGACGACAAGTCGAATCGATCTGGTCCGCAGGAAAGAACCGAGTGAAGATCAAGGTGGGACGGATTGGATGGATCCGAAGCTAGACTAGATCCGGAAGGCATTCGGCCGACCCCAGAGATGAATCCGGGAAAGGAGATACTTGTAAATATGTTCTAATACTCCTATTGAGGCTATATTTGTAAATATCCCTAAAGTTATATTAGTATAAATATAACTAGGGCAAAAACATTAGGTGCATGTTGTTGAACAAAGTTAGTTGTAACCGACGTATAGTGGAGAGAGAGAGAGAGAGAGAGAGAGAGAGAGAGAGTCACGAACACACCAAGTGCGGACTAAGACGAAGCACGGATGATGAGGCTACGACGGAGCGATGACAGAATGACACAAGAGCATAAAGATAGAAATGAAGATTAAGGAGAGAAGATGGGCAAAACGAGAATACTAGATTGATATGTCCATGATTGGCGAGGAAGATAGGAAATGAAGCGATGTTCATGATGGTACGGTGACGATGGTAACTCTAGAAGCAAGGGCGATGACGGAGATGGGTGATGCTTCTAGTTGGAAGGTGAATAAACTGTCACGGGAAGGCCACATGGTCGCTCACTCGTTCCTGTTCTATTTCTCGGTGAGGACAACATGGTTGCTCACGCCCGTTGGTGTTCGTGTTCCAACTCTCAGCGAGGACCGTTCCAGTTCCCGGCAAGGACCCCACATGGTTACTCATGCCCCTTGGTGTTCATGCTCCCCGTGAGTGTTATTCTCTGACCGGACAAGGCCTAACACAAGGTGTCACGGAGACACTTCACCAAAGGGTGATTACGGCATAGGATTAAGATTCAACAATTACACCGACTTACGTAGGTTACACGATTAGATCGCTTTTGTTAATTACACACGTAAGATATAACAGTAAGTACATAACGGAAATCAACACAGAAGTATAAACACCATATGCTCTATTAATTATCCGCTGCGATTACAATGGGGTTCGGGCCTTTAAATAGGTTTCCGGCCCGTAGTACAAAACGGTGCCTATCGCACCTATTCGGGATCCGTCCGGATCTGGAACGGCATACCGTTTCCAGTCCGTCCGTCCATACTAGGCTTATTTACAACCATCCTTCATTAATTCCTTCACTCCGTATTTTGGACTCCTTGCTGGCCGGTAACACATGGCACGCCCGTGGGACAGTACCTTGTACGTCGAACCCTTCTCGGCCCCTTCATTGTTCACCCAGATTGTCCAAAATACTTTGTTCCAGAGTTTCCACTTGTTCTTCTGGTTGTGGTTGTTGCGGCTGTGCTTGCTGCTGCTGCTGTGGTTGCGGTTGGGACTGAGGCTGCTCCGGCTGCTCTATAGGCGGCTGCTCCGTTTGTTTCTCTGACTCCGGCATCCCCGTTTGACTGCTTCCGGTCCGGTCTCCTTCCAGTAACGGTTCCTCATCACTGAGGTTGACCGTAACCGGTTCTCGTGCTTTCTCTTCCCGGATCCGGGACCTCTCGTAGCTTTCAAACTGGATCTGCGCCTCCAGCCTGTCGTCGTCCAGCTGAGCTACAAGTTGCCGGACTTGCCCTAGTTGGTCCTCTGCCAAGGCTTGAAAGTCTTCGGCCAGCTCATCTCTTATGCCGGTGAAGTCTTCGGAAGTCAGCATATAGCAATCATCTCCCTCCTTCCGCCGGTTCTCCACGTCGGCCCGGAGCAATTGGAGTTCCGCTGCGTTCGTGGCCCACTTGGTCCACCATTTGACGGAACCGTTGTCAATCAAGCTCTTGGTCTGGTTCAACCAGGCCCGCATGATATCCTGGATGTGACTTGCTCCCATTTGCGCTCTACTTTCCACAACTTGTCGTTCCTCCTTCAACTGCTTGATGAGATTAGCCGTATCCTCCGCCTGCTCTGTGTAGCGCGTCAGCTGCCCTTGATATGTTGTTTGCAGCCTCTGCAGTACCTCCGCCGCTCTTTCTTTTTCCGCCTGCTGTTGCCTGAGGAGCTCTGTCCGAACCTTCTCCGCCTCTTCCAACCGTCTTCTGGTTTCCGCTTGTTCATTAGCGTATGCCGTTGCGGTCCGATCAACTGCTTGCCGGAGCTCATCCGTCCGTTCCTTGTGCTCCGTTTGCAACCGTTTATACTCCCGGTGCAAGTGCTCAAATTCCTCCGTTTTTTGTTTGAGCTTGCCGTTGATCTGGCGATGGTTCCGGTCCTCCCGGTCCTTTAGCTGCCGGAGTTCCTCTTTCAGGCGCTCTATTTCTGTTTCGGCGTTTCTCCGGAGCCTGTCCTTCTCTTGCAGCATTTTCTCCTTCTCCTCCTTGAGCCTGTCGTACGCTTGGTGGCCTTTTCGTAAGCTCTCCTCGGCCCGGCGTAGATTCTCAGCAGTCTTTTTGAGTTCTGCCTCCGCTGTCGTCTTCAATTCTCTTTCGCGGCTCCTCAGCGCTTCTTGGGCAGCTAGCTCATCCTTTAAGTCCGCAAGCTCTTGGGCTTGTGCCGCATTTCTCTCCGGAACGGTTTCCGTTGCCGGGGTCTGATTGCTATGTACAGGTTGATCTGACGCTTTATTCTGTACATTGCCCGGAGTCACCGGTGCTTGGACTTGTGTTGTCAAAGCCAATTGAGCCATTTCCCTTGTGACCCTGTCCAAGTCTTGTTCAAGGCTCCGGATTCTGGACCGGGCCGTCTCTAGATCTACGGTTGTGACGAGCAACTGTTCGTGGTGCGCTCTCTCCTCCGCCTCTATGTACTCGACCACTCCGGCGATCTGCTCGCCTACCCACCGTAGCCACATGCTACTGGTGCCTTGCTGCTGTACTGGTCGGGTCGGCTCGTTCACTGTGGAATTGTCTGGCCTGAGTGCCTGTATCTGTCGTTCTGGTTCTACTTCTTGGCCGCCGTGTGTGCTGGCTGGGCTCGCCGGCTGTTGAGTTCCAGTTCTCGCCGTCTCTGGAGCCGTTGGAATGACTTCTGGTATAGAAGTCGACAAGGCCGGTTCTATACGCACCGGTTCTGGTTCCTCCCTTGTGGTTTGCTCAGGTTGAGTTGGGGGCGTTTCTTCCTTTTGCGGGTCCGAACGCTCCCCCGCTGTCCCGGCGGTCCTACTTCTTGACCGTCGTTGGAGGTGCTCTACTGGCTCCTCCGTTTCCTCTTCCTGGGTAGCGGCATGTATCTGTGCTGTCAAGGGTTCCGGTTCCTTCTTCCCGGTCGCCGTATGGTTATCTTAACGGGTCGGACCGGTGACACCTCCTCCGGGTCTGGGAGCCGTTTCTTCCCTTTCGTCGCCTTCGACGCCAGCAGCTGCTGTCGTTTGGACGCGGGTTTCGAGGTGCTTCCTTCCGATAATCTTGGCCGCTTCTTTGGCTTAACGGTCTCGACCGGCGGCACGAGCAATGTTATCCACTGCACTACGGCATGCCACAGCTTCCGGCCCTCCTTGCCGTCCTTTCCTCGTACCGTGTCGATTGCCGCGCACAAACCGTCTGCGATCAACACCGGCCAATCCACCTTGATCCCTTCATAGGTGGCTATGATCATCCCTGCCCGATTTTTTGGCATGACAGGGGGTCGGGGGTACACGTGGCCGTACTCATGGAGCACTCGAGCTATCTCCCTGAATAGCGGATCTTCGCCGCCCTGCGTTCGATAGCCTTTGCCGGCTACAGAGTACTCACCGAAATATCGGATGAGTTGCTCCGAGGTTGGGTTATCAATCTGAAAAATACCTCCCTCCGGAAGGCCTGTTAGCGCACGGATCGCTTCCTCGGTGATGACTTCTTTGTCGAGCTCCTTGATGACCTGGTCGGCTTCTTTGTGCGGTGGTGCCTCCATGATGGTCAAGAACCCATCCAGTCCGTGTTGCCTGAGCCATTTCCTGGCCGCTTCCGACAGCGTTTGTGGTTCCATGTCTGCTTCGAGGTCGAGGAAAGATGGCGAGGTAGAGTGGTGATGAGAGTGAGAGCGAGAGAGAGAGCGTTCCGAACGTGGGGGTTCTCTGAGTGCAGGTTCGCGTTTGCTAAGCTTCCACTGCCTTGGTGCTTCTGTGCTTCTTGGCTCGCGAAAAAAAAAGGTCTCCATGCGTTCTTCTTTTTCTCTGTGCGTCTTGGCGCCTTTTTCGAGCATGCGCACGTCGTGTACCAATTTAGTATTAAGCAATGTGGCGGCTCTTAAATGCCCACTACGTACCTTTTCGCTCCTTGCTTTCACGTCCGTTCATACCTCGATTTTTAATGATTTTTTTTTTTTTTTTTTAAATGACGGTATGTGATCTTACACATCCGTAGGTCCCTTCGGACCCTTACCGTTTTCCTTGCGGGTTGCCGTGTCTTCCTTCGCCTCTGCTACGGGTTCCCCGTTGTCTTTTTCTTCCATCCGTACCGTTCCCGGTATAGTGCCGGTGGGCTGCATAAACGGGTTCTTTGGCATCGGTCCTTTATAGGGCTTTAATCTAAATCCGTTGACCCACTTGCCTAGCACTTCACCGGCAAGTGTCCCTAACTGATAGGACCCGTTGTATTCCCGTGTCAGCCAATACGGGCCTGTCCATCTAAACCGGAGTTTACCCGGCATCTTGCCCATCTTCGTTTGGAATACTAGCACCGGCTTTCCGATTTCGAACATCTTTTCATTACCTTTCCAGTGACGGTCAACGAACGCTTTCCGTCGTCGTTGCTCCAGTTCCATGTGTAGGATGCTGGGCAGCCGTTGCTCCTCCAGTTCGCATAGTGCTGCTAGCCGCATTTCTTCCGACTCCTTTTCATTCAGCCGTTCCCGTAGTTGGATCCGTAAGCTTGGTACCTGAAATTCCACCGGCATGACCGCCTCTAAGCCGAACGCTAACCGGAACGGCGTTGTCCGGATACTTGTTTTGTATGCCGTTCGGTACGCCCATAGCGCGCTATGGAGCTTTGTATCCCAGTCCGTCCGGTTTTCATTGACGATTTTGCGGAGAATGTTCTGGAGCGTTTTGTTGGTTGACTCTGCTAACCCGTTCGCTTGTGGGTAGTACGGTGTGCTCCGTTTATGGACCACGGCATAGAACGTTGTTAAGCTTTCAACTACCTGGCCGAGGAAGTGCCCTCCTTGGTCGCTGATTAATTCAATCGGACATCCATATCGGCACCAAATGTTCTCGTACAGGAATTTTGCTGTGGATGACGCGGTATTGTCTCTCAAGGCCTTAGCCTCCACCCATTTAGTGCAATAATCTGTTGCCACGATGACATAACGATTACCTGTTCTCATTGCCGGTGGCTTGAACGGTCCGACAAAATCCAACCCCCACTTCTGGAATGGCTCTAGTGGAAGTACCGGTTGGTGTGGCATCCGTGCTTGCTCCGTAGGCTGGCCCATTCGTTGGCATAGGTCACATTCCTTAGCATACTTGACGGCGTTTTTTAACGTCGTGGGCCACCATAAGCCGCTCTGCCATACTTTCCTTGCCGTCGCTTCCCCGACATAGTGTCCTCTGGCAACCCCACAGTGTGCTTCCCGTAAGATTACTTGTTTCTCGTCACTACGGACTGCCTGTCTCCATATTCCATCTGCTCCTTTGTGGTAGAGAGTGTCCCGTAACAGACAGAAATTGCGGCTCTGCACCGCCAGTCGTTTCCTCTCGTCCCGGTTCATTTCCTCCGGTGGCAGGCCCGTGCTTAGGAACTGGTGCATGTTTGTCAGCCACCTATCTTCTGATGCCACCGTGTCGTCCGCTGCCGTTTCCGGGGTGATACAGAATAACTCTACGTCCGGGAATTCATCCGATACTCCGTCGCCTGATTCTCCGGAATCTAACCGGCTCAGGTAGTCTGCTACGGCATGCTGGATACCGGGCCGGTGGAAGATCTCGAATTCGAACTCCTGCAACAGCAAGGTCCAACGGGCCAACTTACCGGTCAGGGATGCCTTGGACACTAAGTACAGGAGCGCCGAGTGATCCACATGAAAGGAGAACTTCCTTCCCAATAGGTAATGACGAAACTTTGTGACACTGTAGATCATGCCCAGGGCCTCCCGTTCCGTCATCGAATAGTTCTTCTCCGCTTGGGACAGCTTCCGGCTGGCGTAATATACCGGCCGGTACCATTTAGGCTCCGTAAGTTGCATTAAGGCGCTGCCGATAGCGATGTTGGAAGCGTCAACGAACACATGAAATTCCTTGCTCCAATCCGGAGGCTGCACGACGGGTGCTTGCGACAAAAGTACCTTCAGGGCATTGTATGCCTTATCCTCCGTATCCGTCCATTGGAATGGTGTCCGATGTACCGCGGTGTGTAATGGTGTAGCCAAGTCAGCCAAGTGACGGAGCATCCGGCTGTGCCACCGGATCTGTCCTAAGAATCGGCTTAGTGCTTTGGCCGTTTTCGGCGCCGGTGCCCCTAGTATCGCGTTTACTTTGTCCGGGTCGACCGCAATGCCCTCCTTACTTACAATGTGTCCCAGTAAGATTCCACTTGAAACCCCAAAGATGCATTTTGCTGGGTTTAAGCTTAGCCGGTATAACCTACACTTTTCAAGGCATAACCGTAGGTGCTGCAAATGGTCTTTTCCCCGACTATAGACTGCAAAATCATCCAGGAAAACCTGCATGAAGGCAGGAATGTATTCGCCGAAGATCTCCATGATGATTCGCTGGAAAGTTGCTGGTGCCGTTTTTAGGCCGAACATCATTACTTCGGCCACGAACACCCCCCATTCGGTGACGAACGTTGTCTTCTCCTGGTCGTCAGGGTGCATCCGGATTTGATTGTATCCGCTGAACCCGTCTAAAAAACTATAAACTTCATGGCCGGCGACGGCATCCAGTACTCCATCCGTGAACGGAAGAGGGAATGCATCCGTAATTGTGGCTGCATTTAGTTTCCTGTAATCTACACACACGCGGATTTTACCGTTCTTCTTTGGGACGACGACGATGGGGCTCAGCCACGTCGCTTTCTTTACCGGCCGGATGAAGCCCACTCTTAGGAGTTTGTCGATTTCCTCCTTCACTTTGGCGGCGTAGTTGGGGTTCATTCGGTAACGTCTTTGCGCCACTGGTTTCGCGTCCTTGCCTAAGTGGATCTGATGCTGATATAATTGAGGGTCCAACCCTCACATGTCTTCGTATGACCAGGCGAATACGTCGCGAAACTCCGTGAGAAGTTTGATCATCGCCGCTTTATCTTCCGGCTTCATTTCTTTGGCGATGTGTACCGGCTTTGATTTGTCCTTGCTTCCTAGGTTCACTTCGTCGAGCTGGGATGTTTTTACCCGTTGGGAAACGGCCATTTCCCATTCCAACGCTTCCTGTGCTTGCCGTAATTCCCGAATCGAATCTTTGTCTGGTTCGGCCTCGGTTTCGTCCCGCTGCGGCAAGTATGGCGCTACGGCTTCAGCTACGTCAATCTCGAAGAGTGGTACGATCTTCGGGTGTTCCTCCAAGTACTGGGCTTCTTCGTCGTCTGCCAACCCTTCAAGCATGTTCACGCATTCCGCATATAGCGGTGTGCATTCCTTACCGTTGCTCGTCCGTGGTTGTGTCGGTACCCGGACCTTGGCTTTTCCGCGCCGGAAGGTAATCATATTTTTCCGCCAATTTTGCTTGATGTGTGTTGTTTTAAACCATGGTCTGCCCAGCAATAGTGGGTACGCGCCTTGCGCCTGTAGCTACAGCACTACGGCCGAGATGTGAAATGTGTGACCTCCTATGGTGACTTCCAATTTCCGTATTAAGCCCGTCGGCCGTACAGAGCTCGTATCCGCCATCCGTAGCCAGAACGGACATGGCTCCCATTCATGTATACCCAAGGCATCACACGTGTGGAGGCTTATTACGTTCACCCCGGAACCTCCATCGATTACTGTGCCGGGAAGTTCGTGCCCTTTGACAATAGCTGTAATCACCGGACTACTAGTGTCCACCACCGTCGGTCCCTCCTCCAGATTCGAGAAGAGGACTGGTGCCGGTGGGGCTATACCGTCTGTCATGCCCGTTTTTAGTCCTTCCGTAAATCGCGGCAGGAGCTGCAAGAGTCTTCCTAATGGCAACGTGATCTGACATTCTTGCAGTGCTTGCCATGTCTCGTTTTCTGGGTGGCTACCGCCGGCACTCCCTATGGTGTTCGCCTTTTGCCGTTCCGCGTCCGCGACGTTCCTTTCATTGGCTTCCTTCACCCATTCCGTCGCCTGTTTTCGTATGGCCTCTTGTGTTTCCCACTCTTTGGCCATGCCTTTCGACCGTGTGGTTACTTGCTGTACATCCGCCACTTCCGGAACCACCATATTAACTGCTGGTCGTTTATCGTAGCTCTTTGCCGGGCATTGGTTATTGTAGTGGCCTTCCTGCCTGCAGTAATAGCAGTACTCTTTACGGGTATTGCTGGATTCAGCATTGCTGGTATCCGGATTCGGTCCCGTAGTGAGTGGTGCGTTCTGTGCCGGTTGGCTCCTTGGGGTTCCATGTTCCGGGTCCCTAGTGTGACCACCTTTCTTGAAATTACGTTTCTTATTATTCTTATTTTTATTTCAGTAGTCCGGTCGTGGTGGATCGTAAAATCGGCCGTAGTCCTCCTGGTGCCTTCGGTAACCAGGGGAATGGTCTCTGTCGTATTGCTCGTGTCGTCTGTTGGACTCCCGATAACGGTCCGATCGCTCATACCGGTCGTAGTTATCATGCCGATTCCCGTACCGGCCATCATTCTCTTGTCTGTCTCCGTACCGGACATCCTGTGCCGGTCGGTACCGGTTCATTCTTTGCCAACGATCGTCATCTTCGTCTCGACTGCTTCTTGGCTCGATCCGTCGGACGGGTGGTGCTTGTCGGTTTAGCAGGTTATACTCGCACCGGTCCGTTGTATGACTCTTGGATTGACAAATCACACACTGGGTTCGCATGGTGCACTCCACTGCCGAGTGTCCGGCATTCAAGCAGATTGTGCATTGAATTGCCTGCCGGAACCGGAGATCTTCATCTGTGGGTAACGCCCGTTGTAGTGCTACTTAGACTGCTTAGACTGCTTCCGTCGTCCTGGTCGCGAGTTTGTTGTAACCGAAGAGATTCCTCCGCGACTCTCCGGATCTCGTTGGAGAACGAACGATCCGAGCGAATTTCGTGCGCTGCTTGCTGGAAAGTCTCACGCCGTCTTTGCCGTTCGGCGAGACGTCGAGCTCGGTCTGTAACCAGGTCGTGCGTTGGTCTCGTCATCCATTAAGCCGTCGTTCGCTGCGAGAGAGCAGGAATTGTGGTCGCCAAAACTGTGTTATTCTCTGACCGGACAAGGCCTAACACAAGGTGTCACGGAGACACTTCACCAAAGGGTGATTACGGCATAGGATTAAGATTCAACAATTACACTGACTTACGTAGGTTACACGATTAGATCGCTTTTGTTAATTACACGCGTAAGATATAACAGTAAGTACAGAACGGAAATCAACACAGAAGTATAAACACCATATGCTCTATTAATTATCCGCTGCGATTACAATGGGGTCCGGGCCTTTAAATAGGTTTCCGGCCCGTAGTACAAAACGGTGCCTATCGCACCTATTCGGGATCCGTCCGGATTTGGAACGGCATACCGTTTCCAGTCCGTCCGTCCATACTAGGCTTATTTACAACCATCCTTCATTAATTCCTTCACTCCGTATTTTGGACTCCTTGACGATAGTTGCACACCTTGGGAGGTACCAAAGGATTTAGAACTAGACACATTGTCGTACCCATATCCGTGATACAATGAGGAAGCCGATGAGGAGGCGCATGTCCGAACTTTCCTCACCACGTGGCAAGCTAACCACATGTCACAACGATTGGCCATGGCCGATGTGGAAACATCCATAATCACCGAGTTCAGATTGTTGCGAGATGGACAAGCATCAAATTGGTACTCCCAACACGACTTGGGAGAGTTTCAGTTATTCAGTTTTTTCATGATGGGTCCCAAAGCGGGAACTAGATTTTTCACAAAACTCAATCGAGTAGGTAATTGATCATGTCTTAACGATGGATAACTATAACACGCCTTGCCAAAAGATGAAGAAATCCGGTTTTGGCAAGCGGTGAAGTGCACAACATGTTTGAATCTGGGTCTCTCGGCGATTGAGTGCACACTAAGAACGCATTGCCCCATCTGCCACTCCCACGCACACACATTGGAACAGTGTGAATACAACCTACTTGTAAAAGAATGGCATGTGGAAGCTTGTAGACAAACCGGCTCAGTTAGATTACAATAATAAAACAGAGAATGAGGATTTAATGGAAGCTTAGAATACACAGTACACGGGAGTGGGAGAGATAGAGAGAGCAGAAAGCATAAACTATATTAAAAAATGATAACATTCTGTACATACAATGTGCTTAGTGAGCACTTTTATACAAGTCCTTATACGGACTGACAGAAGTACTCACAAGTACTTCAATGCTCATACGAGCGACTGACACTGACTCCAAGGAATCTACCTATGTACTAGGCTAGATTCGTAGGCCTCTAACGGCCTACCGGTTA
This sequence comes from Azolla caroliniana, assembly GCF_043228905.1. Classification (NCBI taxonomy): domain Eukaryota; kingdom Viridiplantae; phylum Streptophyta; class Polypodiopsida; order Salviniales; family Salviniaceae; genus Azolla; species Azolla caroliniana. The sequence goes on from NW_028230437.1 coordinate 8,223,660, forward strand.
CAATCTGATCCATCTTTACAATCCGGATATGGTTGAGCTTGTTCGCTCAACACTCCCCCTCAAGCTCAACTTGAGGTCGGATCGCGGTGTCTGTGTTTGTGGTAGTTGGTCCTCTCCTCCAGCTCCCCCTGGCGTCCTCTCGCCTTGCTTGCGTTCCTCGATCCGTCTGGTCCCGCGCACCTCGACCTTCTCGGTCGGCTTGTCTGCTCATAAGGCCCATCTCAACTCCTTTGCTATTATGACTTCGGCGCTTCTTGACTCGTTGGTTCCTCCATGTTGGTGTCAACTTCAGTTGCGTCCTTGTCCGTTTGTCCTTCAGTTGATCTGGCTCCACCGAACCGAACTCCTCTTCAAAATCGGTTGCCTCCGATTTGTTCCAGCTCTTGTCCGAATTGGCAATCTCCAATTCGTCATCAAGTTTTCAGACCCTTTACCACATCGAACCACGTCCGGGTCTTGGCCTTCCGGTTGGCTCCATCCTTCTTGACTTTGCCGTCATCACAGCTTATTCCAAATTTATCGGATGTGCCGACTTCTTCAGTCGACTCGGCTTCCTTTTTCTTCTTCTTGTCTCCCCCTATCTCTCCGCCTCTTTGTCTAGTGCCATCACCTATTTTCCCAGTTTCCGTTCCGGTTCTCCCCCTCAAGCGTGGCATGTTGAGATGCTGAAGACCAAGTATCTCCGAAAAATGTTGCAACTTGTCTAGGCCGAGAGGTTTGGTGAAGATGTCGGCAACTTGTAGTAGCCGCCGAAGCCAAATGGCTTCATAGGTCGCAATGATAGCTCCTCTGTATTCAGCCTTAGTGCTCGATAGAGCCACTGTCAACTACTTCTTGTTGCTCCATACAATAGTCACGCTCCTGAGAGAAAACATAAAACCGGATGTTGACCGACGATCCGACGCATCACCGGCCCAGTCGGCATCAGTATAACCAACTAATTGTTTGGTTATACCATGCTAGTACAACAGTCCCTGATCCTTCGTGCCACTCACGTATCGCAGTAGTTGATGCGCGCATTGAAGGTGCTCAACAGTCGGTCACTGCATGTATTGACTAATCACCCCGATGGGATGGCTGATGTCGAGTCGCGTGATAGTCGGATATATCAAGCTTTTGACAATTTTTTGGAACCGTTTCTCATTGTAGTCTAGTCCAAAGTTGGGATGTAGCTTCAAATTCTAGTGAAGGGTCGTTGAGATGGGTCGGCAATCAGTCATGCTGAACTTGAACAACATATTCAGAATGGAAAAAGAAAGTGGTAACTGATGGTGCAGAGCCGAAGAAATTTCCAAACAAAAAGGGCACCTCAGAAATCGCGACAAGTGAGGAGGAGTTGTTGTTGATTTGTGAGAAGAATGAAGTGAACCTTGTCAGGGATGAAACGACGTGTGGTTGATTCCGAAGCGTCGTTCCATTTGACTCCCAACTGGAAATGTTTCTCATCGTACACAACCAATGATCACGGATATGTAAAGGTGGGAAATGAAGGAGCATGCCAAATCATCAATATTGGAGATGTGTGTATGTTAATGTAAACCGAGTGCAAATTGGTGTTAAAGGATGTATGACACATTCAGGAGGTTAGATTGAATCTAATATCAACCGATCGACTGGATGATGAAGGCTACACGGATAGCTTCCAGAACGACACTCTAAAGTTTTGCAAGGGAATCCTGATTGTGTCCTGATCATGGAAGACAAACACATTGTATATGATGCATGCTTGATTATGTTGGGAGGAAGTAAATGTGGCAGTTGGCGCAACCGGTGAGTTGTGGCACAAGAGGCTATGCCACATGCGTGAGAAAGGGATGTGGAATCCTGTCGAGGATAACCTCATTCCGGAGATGAAGAATGTGCATCTTGACAAATGCACCAATTGCTTGGACAACAAGCAGAACAAAACCTCCTTCCAATCTAGACCCCTGATGAAAAAGAAAGCACCGTTAGAACTCGTGCATACGGATGTATGCTATGTGGATATGAAGTCACATGTTGGCTCACAATACTTGGTGACATTCATTGATGACCATTGCCAAAAACTGTGGGCTTCGATATTGAAGACGAAGGACCAAGTACTATCCGTCTTCAAGGAGTTCCAAGAGAGGGCAGAAAGAGAGACCGGCCGGAAGCTAAAAGTTGTTTGAGTAGATAACGGAGGTGAATACTGAGGGTAGTTCGAGGAGTACTACCAGTCTAAGGGAATCCAACTCAAATACATTGTGCCGAAGAGGCCAAAGTTGAATAGGCTAACCGATAGAATGAACTGAACCATTATGGAGAGAGTCTGAAGCATGCTTTGTTGAGAAACATGTCCCTCTGGATGGGAAGACGACAAGTCGAATCGATCTGGCCCGCAGGAAAGAACCGAGTGAAGATCAAGGTGGGACGGATTGGATGGATCCGAAGCTAGACTAGATCCGGAAGGCATTCGGCCGACCCCAGAGATGAATCCGGGAAAGGAGATACTTGTAAATATGTTCTAATACTCCTATTGAGGCTATATTTGTAAATATCCCTAAAGTTATATTAGTATAAATATAACTAGGGCAAAAACATTAGGTGCATGTTGTTGAACAAAGTTAGTTGTAACCGACGTATAGTGGAGAGAGAGAGAGAGAGAGAGAGAGAGAGAGAGTCACGAACACACCAAGTGCGGACTAAGACGAAGCACGGATGATGAGGCTACGACGGAGCGATGACAGAATGACACAAGAGCATAAAGATAGAGATGAAGATTAAGGAGAGGAGATGGGCAAAACGAGAATACTAGATTGATATGTCCATGATTGGCGAGGAAGATAGGAAATGAAGCGATGTTCATGATGGTACGGTGACGATGGTAACTCTAGAAGCAAGGGCGATGACGGAGACGGGTGATGCTTCTAGTTGGAAGGTGAATAAACTGTCACGGGAAGGCCACATGGTCACTCACTCGTTCCTGTTCTATTTCTCGGTGAGGACAACATGGTTGCTCACGCCCGTTGGTGTTCGTGTTCCAACTCTCAGCGAGGACCGTTCCAGTTCCCGGCAAGGACCCCACATGGTTACTCATGCCCCTTGGTGTTCATGCTCCCCGTGAGGACCGCACATGGTCGCCCATGCCCATTGGTGTTAAATACGTCGTCTTGTGGAAGGGTTACTCCTTGTCTAGGATTTACAAAATACTTTTGAGGTGATCTAAGATTTTCATCAACAATATCCCCTTAAGCCGACAAACGATTTGGGAAGGCGCTTGGTGTGTCCGTGATAGTTTGTTCACCTTCCAACTAGAAGCATCACCCGTCTCCATCATCGCCCTTGCTTCTAGAGTTACCATTGTCACCGTACCATCATGAACATCACTTCATTTCCTATCTTCCTCGCCAGTCATGGACATATCAATCTAGTATTCTCATTTCGCCCATCTTCTCTCCTTAATCTTCATCTCTATCTTTATGCTCTTGTGTCATTCTGTCATCGCTCCATCGTAGCCTCATCCTCTGTGCTCCGTCTTAGTCCGCACTTGGTGTGTCCGTGACAAAGAGAGAGAGAGGGTAGTATCTCTATTGTAATTGTTGCCTGACGAGGAAGAGCTCAAGGTTGTTGCCTTTAGAGTCTCTTGTTGTATTTTTTCTCCCCATTAGTGATTTTGTTCGGAGTCTGTGGGCTCCTGTGGGTTTTCCCATTTGTGGGTTTCCACGTTAACATCATGTGTTGCTTTGTCTCTATGTGTGCACAATATTCTAATTTTCACCTTGTGCTTGAACCTCGGTTGTGGCCGAGACCCATTTTCTATCAAACTAGTATTAGAGAAAAGGATCGCAACCCTCAAGTGAAAGGAAACGAAAGACTCGTTCAATGGAATCTTCAAGCTAACCGGCTCCAACTACTTAGTGTGAAAGTTGAAGATGAGAGACATGTTGGTATGTAGAGATCTCTGGATGTCGGTGCAGTTTAGAGATAAAAGGCCAAACAAGGTCGATGCACCGACCTGGGAAGTTTTGCATCTGAAGACGACGGCCTACATGAGAAGTTTTATAGACATGAGTCTATATAACAACTTCAACGAAGAGACTGAGACAAACATCCTCTAGGAGAAGATCGACATAATATTTGAGAAAAAGAATGCCGTCAACAGAGTCTTAGTTTTCATGAAGATCGTAAGACTCCGGTATCAAGATGGCTCCAACAAGGCGGAGCATCTGAATGCCTTCCAAGGACTAATCAACCAAACCACCTCTCTAGAAGTACCTCTAGCCAACGAGGTATTAGCATTGTTGCTGCTAGGGTTCCTCATGGACAACTGGGAGACACTCGTTGTCATGTTGGGCAATGCTGAACTGGAAAGGAAGCACTTATCCCTGGAGAAGGTAAAGTCGAGCTTGCTGAATGAAGAAGCTCTCTAGAAAGACAGAGAGATCATTTCCTACTCGAAGGCCCTAGTCATGGAAGGTGACATCAATCGGGGAAGAGGTCGAAATAGAAGTCCCAGAATCGAGAGAAGTTGGGGACGAGGTCAAAGTCGAGGGGGAGGCCCACTTGCTTCTATTGTGGGAAGTTGGGGTACTTCTAGAAGAATTGTCGACACTATTGGAAAGACAAAGGGGAAGCCGACGGTGCCGAATCGAAGAAGATTCCGGAAAGAAGAGGTACTTCGGCAATCACGACAAGTGAGGAGGAGTTGTTGCTCATTATTGAGCAAAGTGAGCTAAACCTTGTCTGTGATGAATCGACATGGGTGGTTGATTCGGGCACATCATTCCACCTGACCCCAGATAGAGGTTGCTTCTCATCGTATACAACTGGTGAGCATGGTTTGTGAAGATGGGAAATGAAGGAGCATGTCGAATCGTCGGCATAGGAGATGTGTGTTTGACAACTTCAACTGGGTGCAGACTGGTATTGAAAGATGTGCGACACGTTCTGGATGTCAGATTGAATCTGATATCAGTCGGTCAGCTAGATGATGAAGGCTACACGGGTAACATCCAGAATGACACACTTAAGTTCTACAAGGGAAGTTTCATTGTGGCCCGAGCCCGGAAGACAAACACATTGTATGTGATGCATGCTTGATTATGCCGGGAGGAGGCAAATGTGACAGTTCTTGTGACTTGAGAGTAGGACAGAGAGAAAGATAAAAAAGATGATGATAAAAGGTATAGAAAGAGAGAAAGAACACTAGAAATGGAAACAAAGTTTATATTATAAGAGAACAAGGGTTACAAAGAGTAGGCTAACAGGTTGAAGACGGGAGTTGAACCGAATGAGTTATTATGAATGTATAGATACCTATTTATAGGTCCTGATGGAGTATTCTCGAATGTTCTAGAATATTTATGATATTTAAGATAATCATGAAATATTCTAGAATGTTCCAGAATACTCTAGAATGTTCTAGAATACTCTAAATATATTGTAATAACTAATGATATAATATACACCATATATGTTATTATAATGGTTAAAGGTTTATCACAATGACCAAGAAGTTGTCGGTTTGAATCCATGTAAGCCAAAATGTATGTCTTCATGACATTATCCCCCCTTTTTGACGACAATTTCCACGCGTCGGAAGACAAGATTTCAGACTTGGCTTATGGGGATATTTGTTGTGAAATGCAACAACCATGTTAGAGGCATTAGCAAGATTCTTGACAGGCTCCCATGTTCGATCATTAGGAGTCAACTAGGTAATATAGTTTGTTGTAGAAAATCTTGGAGTCGAAAATGGCAACAACTTCATATTCAGAACCATCGGAAACTTCAATTGGAGGTGGGGGAGAAGTAAGACGACCTGAAATAGAGCTTGTTGTGTAGGGCTCCAAAAGTGAAACATGGAACACCGGGTGAAGACACATATGAGGGGGAAGATCAAGGCGAAATACCACGCCATTGATCTTATCAAAGTTCACATATGGGCCAAAACATTGATAATCCAGTTTGCAACAAGGTCTTGTGGTTTTAATGCTACCTTGTAAGAGCCATACTCGATCTCCCACTTGAAACGTAGTCGATGAATTGCGTCAATGATAGTCGACAACCTTCTTTTGATTGTTTTGAGCATCACATAAATGGTGTGAAAGTATATCCAAGGTTAATTTCTTGGAGTCAGGTGAGCCGATCTTCAGCTGCCGGGTTTGTTGGAAGTTCGGGATGTTCAAGAATCATCAAACGAGGATGGTACCCAATGTTTGCAAAAAATGGGGAATATCTAGTAGAAGAATGCTTTGAGTTGTTGTAAGAAAATTCTGCCAAATGTAATAGATTAACCCTATCATCTTGTTGATAGTTGACAAAACAACAAAGATATTGCACAATTGGTTGGTTGGTGCACTCACTCTGTCTGATAGTTTCTGGATGGTAGTCGGAAGAGAGTTTGCAAGAAGTATGTAAGAGTTTGAACATATGGAAATTTTGAGATGAATTGGGAACCCCGATCACTGATAATATCATTTGGAAGACCACAATGCCGAAACACCTCTCGCATGAGTAAATCGGTTGTCTCTTGGCTAGTAATGGCTTTCGTGCATGGAAGTGCTCCTTCTTCGTAAAATGATCTACTACAGTGAGAATAGATTATGAGCAAGAAGCACGATATGGGATAAGATGGTTCAAAATCTCTTGGTCGAATTCATCAGTCTCAATATGCTACCAAATGGAATCAAGAAGACTTGAATCTCTAGGTGTGTTCATAGTATGACTTGCCATGAGTCGTAGACGGTCAAGACCTAAGAGGATTTGCTTTTGACTCTCAAATGCAACCTCTTTTGGTTGAAGTTCCATATACGAAAGTCGAGATAAAGCATCTGCTTTTCCTTGTTGCATCCCAGGGCGATATAGAATTGTTAATAATTAGGTAATTAACTATGGTTAATTAATGACTAATTATGTGAGTAGTTAAGTAGCGGAAGATTATGTGATATGTGTGCGTGTGTGTGTGAGAGGGAGAGAGAGAGGAATATACAACTATGAACAATAATGTAAATGGGGGATGATTAATGAGAGTGTATATTAAAAAGCATCATCAAATACAAAAATACCCACAATGAGGTATATATACAACTCATGTGCAAAGGTGCACGTGTGTGAGTAGAATATAGGTACAAAGGTGTAACTCCTATATTAAATGAACATTGGAGTGGAGGATCTACAATGTATCCCACTCAAGTACAAAATCCTATTTAAGGCTTTAAGGTCAACACACTAACTAGACTCTATCTAGGTAACTACTAAGTTATGTGTGTTGAATAACGAACTAAATCTACTTGAGCTTGATATCTCAACACACCCCCTCAAGCTCAAGTGTGAGGCTTCATCCGCTTCCATCCGGCCTTCGGTTTTCTTCGGCTTTTCCAAGGTAGTCTCGGTTCCTCCCCCTCAAGCCGGTGACGAAGGCTTGTAGTGTTAGATGGTCAAAGGTCGAGTGCTTCCATCTGTCGTGGGTTACGAGCCACTACTGTAGAGCTCTCGGGCTCTTGTTCAGCCGCTACCTTCATCGCGAAGGCATAATGATGGGCCATGTACTCGTTGTAGCTGAGCCGAGTGATGTGGTTCTTCTCTCGAGATGAGTGTTGAAGTTTTTCACTCACCAATGTGAGCGCCTTCTTTACTCCGGGTGTCTGCATGATGGGTACACCAAACTCATTGTCTAGTGAGGGAGCCAACACATCCGAATGACTTTCGTCAGGGTGATCAACCTCATATTCGGGCATCTTACCTTTGCCTTTGTCCAAGTTTGTAGTTGGTTGTGATGTGTTTGGAATGCTTGAACTCTCATGTGGTCCACTTAGCTCGGTAGAGCTTGGATGACCCTTTGGTGAAAGACTTGACTGAATATCATCCTCTGAGTTGACATTCATCCCTTCCTTGATCAGGTTGGATGGAACCGAATTGGGCTTATACTAAGATGCCAATTCGTTGAAGACTACGTCTCGACTCACCCGAACAACTCAGGTCAAAGGGTTATAGCACTTGTATGCTTTTTTCTCGAACAAGTATCCTACGAGGATACATGTCTCCGACTTCGCGTTAGGCTTCTGTCGTTGTTCATTCGGGATGTGTACATTCACAATGCTTCCGAACACTTTGAGGTGCGACAAGATCAGCTTCCTTTCGACAAGGAGCTCACATGGAGTTAGCTCATGCACTCCATTAATGGTGCACTGGTTCAACAATCACTAGGAGGCTCCTAGTACTTCATCACCTTTGTAGATGATTGTACACGGAAGTTTTGGCCCTACTCGATCAGGTACAAAGACGAAGCGCTCGAGGTCTTCACTCTGTGGATATCTGAAGTGGAGAACCGGTCGGGACACAGAGTGAAGACACTAAGATCTAACAATGGAGGTGAGTACACCTCTAGAGCCTTCAAAAAGTACCTGTCCAACAAAGGGATTTGGCATCAAAAGACTATTCCTTTCACACCCATGTAGAATGGAGTGGTAGAACGGATCAACCGAAATCCAGGAGAGGGTGACGGCAAAGCTCCAGCAAGCTGAACTGAAGCTGGAATTCTGGGCAGAAGCTTTGTAGACGGTAGCATACCTGATAAATCTGGTGCCGTCAAGAGCAATTAGGTTTGAAGTGCCATAGACACTATGGTCAGGCAAACAACCCACCTACGATAGGCTCTGTGTATTCGGATGCGAAGCCTACGCATTCATCCCTAGGGATAAAAGGACAAAATTGGCACCCCATGCAACGAAATGCATATTTCTCGGTTATAGAACCGATGGGGAATTCAACTACAGGCTATGGGACCCTGAGAACCGGAAATTGATCCGAAGTAGTGATGTAGTCTTCAATGAAGACTCTATCTTCCCTCAGCGGAACCAACAGAGAACAGTTGGTAAGAAGGTATCCTTCGAAGACGACAGAGTTGTCATAGAAGAACCACCCCACCCAGCCGAATTAGAGATTTGACAAACAGTCGAACTCGAAAAGGCCAACAATATACTTGCCAACTCCGATCGGGAACAGGTCCACTAGTCGAACTCGAAGACAAAGCCATCAAAGACAGAGCCGATTCGACAAGAGTCGAACAAGGCAAAGTCAACAAGATGGGAGTAGGAAACAGAACCGAGTCGACACAGTCTAGAGGGGAGGACAACGTGATACCACCGAAATCCTGATTTGGGGGCGGGTCACCTAACAAGAATCCTGGCACAAATGGTTCCACAAATACCGATTGCCCAATCGAGTTGATTGAAGAATCCGAACCACTTATCCTAGCACCCAAGAGATCTGGATGAGCTCGAAGGCCAACAGAGTTTTTTCAACCAAGCGTCGACTACATCAGCTAAACTGATGCAGGTGAACCAAGCACTTATGAAGAAGTTATGGCTGCAACGGACGCCGACACATGGCTACAAGCTATGAGATGTGAAAGTGACTCAATTCACAAGAATCAAACATGGGAACTGGTTGAAATACCAGCTGGAAGGAAGCCGCTACCTTGCAAATGGGTTTTCTGATACAAATATGTATTCGACTCAGAAAAACCCAAGTACAAAGCTTGGCTCGTCGCAAAGGGATTCAAACAAGAATACGGGTCGATTATGACGAGATATTCTCACGAGTAGTCAAGATGACCACCCTCTGACTCTTACTAGGAGTTGTTGTGACAGAAGACCTAGAGCTAGAGCAGCTGGATGTAAAGACGACATTCCTACATGGAGATCTGGAAGAAGACATCTATATGTCTCAACTGGCAAGCTTCATGGCGACGGGGGAGGACAGTCACCTCAATGTCGGTTAAAGAAAAGTCTATATGGCTTGAAACAAGCATCGAGGATGTGGTACCAGAAGTTTGACTCCTACATCAGATAGCTTGGATACTACCGATCTGACTCCGACCCATGTATGTACACTCGGCAACTCGCCGACGAGTCTAGGATTTATCTGATCCTATACATCGACGACATGCTGATTGCAGGAAGCAATCTAGCAGAGATAGGAAAGCTGAAGTAGAGCCTTCATGAATTTTCTTGATCAATTATCGGATATCAAGTCTCTAAGTGTGAGAGACAGAGAACGTAATAGAGCTTTGATTAAAGCTTCAATCTGTGCATATCTTTGCTTCTCTTTCTGTGTTTTTTTCTGAGTACGAACTGAGGCAGATCCTTACGTACACTTACGCAACAATATCATGCCCCTCTGAGTAGATCAAGATACCATCTAGGTAAACTATGATGAAGATATCGAGGAAGTCTCGAAAAATGTCATTCGCCATATGTTGAAAAACTGTCGCTGCATTAGTGAGACCAAATGTCATCATTGTATACTCAAAATGACCATAGCACGTGTGGAAAGTAGTCTTCCATTCATCCCCCGGACAAATTCGAAAAAGGTTGTCGGCACCACAAAGTTCTAACTTCGTGAAATATTGTGCTCCGCTGAGGCGTTCTAGAAAGCTTGAGATCAATGGTAGAGAATATTGGTTTCAAATAGTCACTTTATTCAATCCTTGATAATCCATGACCATACGAAGCGAATGAAAAAGATGGGAGATCTTGAATATTGGATAAAACCATTTGCCAGGTTCTCATCGATATATTCTTGGAGAACCTCTAACTCTGTGGGTGAAAGGTTATAAATTGGCCCCCATGGAGGCTCTTTTCATGGTTGCAAATCAATCGGGCAATCATATGGTCAATACTCTGGTAGTCTATTGGCCTTCACCTTATCGAACACATCAGAGAATTTTGTATACTTCTTTGGTAGTTGGACCCCCAATTCTTATGAGCTAGATGAGGGAGTTGCTAAAACTGTGAACACAAACATGTCTTCCTTCCTTCCTTCCTCATGTAACTGATGTATAGAGATTATTGAAATCTTGTGGAATCCTAGATTCCTTGTTAGAGTTGTAAGAGACTCAGACTGTACCATGACCTTTTCAATAGTTCTTTTTCTCCAATCAATACTTGGGTTATGTAGCTCAAACCATGGAAGACCAAGAACGAGGGAATGCTCTGGACTACTAGTGATGTTGAATGAGATGACACCGGCCAAATTACCTAGGACTACATGAATTGGTTCAGACTCTTCAACTATATCACCTGATGTTATGGGGTGTTTGTCAATGACTCCAATAGCCACTAGGTTTGGGAGCTTGTGCAACTTGATATTATGCATTCTAACGAAGTCATGATCCATGAAACAAGAGTTGGCTCTAGAATCTAAGAGGGCCAAAGCCGAGACTCGATGGCACCTAGATGTGGTAAGCTCAACTTGTGCGGAGAAAACTCAACTAACTTGACCTGATGCAATGGAACCACTACTAGGGACCAACGTTATATGCCTAGGGCTGTCCAACCAAATGAATCTGATTTTGGCTGGACTTACTCGTTTAATGTTGCGAATCACCGGTTTGATTCACCTTCTCCGCTCGGCCACAACCGAGTAATCGCGGATCAATGCAGCAGAAAATAGGAAATACAGAGAAAGACGCGATACACAGGGATTAACGTGGAAAACCCTATACGGGAAAAACCACGGGAGTGCGAGACTCCAAACCAAACTATGCACAGAGAAATATATACAATGGCGAGCTGCAAGGCGACGACCTTGAGCTCGCTGTCCTCGCCACAGGCGGCGGTATTACACAGAGGCGTCGACCTCTTCGTTTCTCTCTCTCTCTCTCTCTCTCTCTCGGCTGCTCTCACTCCGCTCTCTCGACTAGAACATAAAATGAGCAACAACATAAAACTGTTTGCCCTAAGTCATATTTATACACATATGACTTTCGGGCTATTTACAAATATAGCCTCAAGGGCTCTTGGCAAACATATTCACAAATATGTCCCCGCATCCGGATCTCTCTCCGGGTACATTCGTCATCCGGCTCCGTAGCCGGGGTCTACATCATCCGGCTCCGTAGCCGGGTCTTCGTCATCCGGCTCCGTAACCGGGTCTTCGTCATCCGGCTCCGTGACCGGGTCTTCGTCATCCGGCTCCGTGACCGGGTCTTCGTCATCCGGCTCCGTGCCGGGTACTATTTATCATCCGGTTCCGTAACCAGAACCGGGCTTGCCGTCATTCATCTCCGGACATCCCATCCGGAGGGACCGAGATCCCAACAAACTCCCCCTTCACTTCGGCATGGGATGTCTCTCCAATCCGATCCTCTTCCGGCATGCTTCTAGCTTGTCGGGTGTGAGCACTTTGGTCAGCATATCTGACCCGTTCTCGTCCGTGTGGATCTTCGTCAACACGAACTCCTGGTCTTCTATCCTTTCCCGGATCCAGTGATATCTTCGCTGGATGTGCTTCGTCCGGGAGTGATAGGCCGCGTTCTTCGCAAGGTGGATGGCACTCTGACTGTCGCAGTAGAGTCGGTACTCCTCCTGCCGGATACCGAGCTCTCTAATGAAGTCCTTCATCCATATTATTTCCTTGCCGGCTTCAACAGCCGCCATGTACTCCGCCTCCGTGGTTGACAACGCAACCGTCTTCTGCAGCCTCGACTGCCACGAAACAGCTCCCCCTGCATATGTCATCACATACCCTGATGTGGACCGGCTGGTATCTGCATCAGCCGACATATCCGAATCGGTAAATCCATCGAGTTCGGGCTTACCGGAGCCGAATCGGAGGCACACGTTTGCCGTGCCCTTCAGGTATCGGAGCATCCACTTGACCGCGTTCCAGTGCTCCGTGCCGGGGTTACTCATGTACCGGCTCACCACTCCGACTGCATATCCTATGTCCGGTCTTGTACACACCATTGCGTACATCAAGCTTCCGACGGCAGAGGCATATGGTACTTTCATCATGTCCTCCTTCTCAGCCTTTGTCTTGGGACTTTGCTTGCTGGACAGCTTGCAGTTTGCCGGGAGGGTCGATCCGACCGGTCTTGCCTCCGACATGTTGAACCGGTGAAGCACCTTCGTCACGTACTTCTCCTGTGACAGCCACAACTGCTTCTTCTTCCGGTCCCGGATGATGTGCATCCCTAATATTTGCCTCGCCTGACCCAGGTCCTTCATTGAGAAGGTTCGGTGAAGAGCCTTCTTCAGCATCCGTATCTTGACCTGGTCCCGTTCGACGATCAACATGTCGTCCACGTACAGGAGGAGTATTAGAAAGTCTCCTCCTTCGAACTTCTTCACAAACACGCAGTGGTCGGACTGCGTTTTGAGGTACCCCTCGTCGGTCATGAAGGAGTCGAACTTCCGGTACCATTGCCGGGGAGCCTGCTTCAGTCCGTAAAGGCTCTTCTTCAACCGGCATACCAGGTGCTCCTTCTCTTTCTTCTCGAATCCTTCCGGTTGCTGCATGTAGATCTCTTCTTCGAGGTCACCGTGAAGGAATGCCGTCTTCACGTCCATCTGTTCTACCTCGAGGTCCATGCTTGCCGCTATGCTCAGCACCGTCCGGATGGAGGTCATCTTCACTACCGGGGCAAATATCTCGTCGAAGTCGACGCCCTTCTTCTGCTGGAACCCCTTCACCACGATCCTGGCTTTGTATCTTGGGGGGTTTCCGGCATCTCCCGGTTTCAGCTTGAACACCCACTTGTTACGGAGTGCCCGTTTTCCTTTCGGCAACTCCACAAGTTCATATGTGTGGTTCTCATGCAGGGAATCCATCTCCTCCTGCATGGCACTTAACCACCTGCGGCTATGGGTGTCATGCTTCGCTTCTTCAAAGCTCTCCGGCTCCCCCTCGTCGGTTAGCAGCACGTGCTCTGGTTCCGGAAATCTCCGGGGGGCCCTTCTCTCTCTTAGAGGATATCTCCGTTCCGGAGCTTCGGTAACCGGTTCTTCCGATTCTTCTTCATCCGAATCCATTTCGGGATCGGGGCCGGTTCCGGTATCATATTCATCTTCTTCGGCCGGTTCTGTTTCTTCACCGTCTTCGGCCGGATCCTCGAGTGCTAACCGGTCCCTTGCCGGTCGGGACTGCTCCTCGTAGAGTTGATTCTCACCGGTCGACTTGGAGCTCTTCATCTTCTTCTCCGACTCCCAGTCGGCGAGTGTCTTGTCCTCCATGAAGATGATATCACGACTCCTGAATATCTTCTTGTCGACCGGGTCCCATACTCGGTAGCCGAACTCATCGTCGCCGTAACCGAGGAATATGCATGGACGGGTCTTTGGATCTAGCTTTCCTCTCCGGTCCTTTGCCACATGCACATATGCGAGACACCCGAACACCTTCAGATGCCGGTAGGACACTTCCCTACCGGTCCACACTCTCTGCGGCGTGTCTCCGTCCAAAGGTACTGAGGGTGATCTGTTAATTACGTATGTCGCCGTCGACATTGCCTCAGCCCAAAACCCCTTGGGTAATCTCGCATGCGCCAGCATACTCCGGACCCTCTCCATTATGGTCCGGTTCATCCTCTCGGCCAGCCCGTTCAGTTCCGGCGTCTTCGGCACTGTAAACTCGAGCCGGATTCCCTTCGAGCGACAGTACTCCTGGAACTGCCCCCGGTATTCCCCTCCGTTATCCGCTCGTATCGCTTTCAGCTCCTTGCCGGATTCTCTTTCCACTCTCGCGTGGAGTTCTTTGAAGACGGACAATACTTGGTCCTTTGTCTTCAACGGTGCCGTCCACAGCTTCCGGCTGTGGTCATCAATGAATGTCACGAAGTACTGGGCTCCGCCATGTGACTTCGTTTCCACTTGACACACGTCAGTGTGCACCAACTCCAATGGTGCGCTACGTCTCGTCGGTGGCCTTGAGTGGAAGGAGGTTCGGTTCTGCTTACCGGCCAGGCAATTGGTGCACTTCTCCAGGTGCACATGCTTCACTGGAATGAGGTTGTCATCTGCAAGCCTCTTCATCCCCTTCTCACTCATGTGGCACAGTCTCTTGTGCCACAGCTCACCGGCAGCGTCAGCTGCCACGTTCAGCTCCTCCGGACATAGCCGGGAATTCATCAGGTACAGTGTGTTGACTTTCCGGGCCCGAGCCACTATCAGACTCCCCTTGCTGAACTTCATGACACCGTTCCGGATGCTACCCGTGTAGCCTTCATCGTCTAGCCTCCCAGCCGAAATCAGGTTCAATCGAACCTCCGGAACGTGTCGAACATCCTTCAGCAGCATTTTGCATCCGGTTGATGTCATCAGCCACACGTCTCCTATGCCGGCAATCCGGCACGTACCTTCATTTCCCATCCGGACACAGCCATGCTCACTGGCTGTGTAGGATGAGAAGTATTTCTTCTCCGGGGTCAGGTGGAACGACGCTCCGGAATCGACCACCCAGGTCATCTCTTCTCCGGCAAGGTTCAGCTCCCTCTCTTCGGTAATGAGCATTATCTCTTCTTCACTTGCCGCGAGTGCTGTCGTTCCTTTCCGGTCCTGCCCTCGCCGATCCGGACCTCTCCGGTCCGTGGCTCCCCGGTATGCACCGTTTCTCTCCGGTGACTTCTTCAAATCGGTGTCGTCGGCTCCGTTGTCCTTTCGGTAATGCCGACAATTCTTCCGGAAGTGCCCCGGCTTCCCACAGTGGAAGCATGTAGGCCTTCCTCTTGACTGCGACCGGGTCCCCGACTTTTCCCGTCTTTGCGGACTCCGGTTCCATTGTCTTCCCCGATCCGATTCGGTAAGCAGCGCCTTCGTGTCGGAGACCGGTTCTTTATCTCTCCGACGCGCTTCTTCGTTCAAAATACTTGTCTTTACCGTTTGTAGGGACAAGTTGTCTTCCGTGCAGGAGGTGCTGAGAGTCACCACCAAGTTCTCCCAGCTGTCCGGCAATGTACACATCAGGATGATGGCTTGCATTGCATCCTCCAACGGGAACTTAATCGCCGCAAGCTGGTTCACGAATCCCATGAACGTGCTTACGTGTTCCACCATACTCTCGCCGTCCCGGTACTTGAGATTCACTATCTTCCTCATCAGGGAGGTCCGGTTCAACGCATTCTTCCTCTCGTAGAGGCCCGACAGCTTCTTCCACATCTCGTATGCGTTGGTGTCGTTCGCCACGTGTTGTAGGACGCTTACATCGACATATTGTCGGATCGTTGCTACGGCTTTCCGGTTCAGGAGCTTCCACTCCGACTCAAGTACCCCTTTCGGTATTTCCGACCTGTCAATCGGTTCGTACAGGTCCCGAACAATCAGAAGATCCTCCATCTTGATCTTCCAGTCGGCGTAGTTCTGCGCATTCAGCACCATCATCCCCGGCTGCCCGCTGCTGCCGCCTTCCATTTTCTGCACTGCCGTCGCTCTGATACCAGTTTGTTGCGAATCACCGGTTTGATTCACCTTCTCCGCTCGGCCACAACCGAGTAATCGCGGATCAATGCAGCAGAAAATAGGAAATACAGAGAAAGACGCGATACACAGGGATTAACGTGGAAAACCCTATACGGGAAAAACCACGGGAGTGCGAGACTCCAAACCAAACTATGCACAGAGAAATATATACAATGGCGAGCTGCAAGGCGACGACCTTGAGCTCGCTGTCCTCGCCACAGGCGGCGGTATTACACAGAGGCGTCAACCTCTTTGTTTCTCTCTCTCTCTCTCTCTCTCTCGGCTGCTCTCACTCCGCTCTCTCGACTAGAACATAAAATGAGCAACAACATAAAACTGTTTGCCCTAAGTCATATTTATACACATATGACTTTCGGGCTATTTACAAATATAGCCTCAAGGGCTCTTGGCAAACATATTCACAAATATGTCCCCGCATCCGGATCTCTCTCCGGGTACATTCGTCATCCGGCTCCGTAGCCGGGGTCTACATCATCCGGCTCCGTAGCCGGGTCTTCGTCATCCGGCTCCGTAACCGGGTCTTCGTCATCCGGCTCCGTGACCGGGTCTTCGTCATCCGGCTCCGTGACCGGGTCTTCGTCATCCGGCTCCGTGCCGGGTACTATTTATCATCCGGTTCCGTAACCAGAACCGGGCTTGCCGTCATTCATCTCCGGACATCCCATCCGGAGGGACCGAGATCCCAACATTTAACACATCATCTAATTGGCTCAAGACATCAAATGTATTTTTATGACAGGGTCTACTAGGCCTACTTAGGTTACGAGAAGGCGGCACTACCGGAGAGCTATGGCACAAGAGGCTATGCGACATGAGTGAGAAAGGGATGCAGAAGCTTTCCGATGATGACCTCATTCTAGAGGTAAAGAATGTGCATCTTGACAAGTGCACAGATTGCTTGGCCAACAAACAAAACAAAGCTTCCTTCCAATCTAGGCCCCCGGTGAGGAAGAAGACGGATGTATGCTACGTTGACACAAAGTCACATGTTGGTGCCCAATATTTTGTGACCTTCATAGATGACTATAGCCAAAAATCGTGGGTTTCCACATTGAAGACAAAGGACTAAGTGTTGTCCATCTTCAAAAAATTCCAGGCAAGAGAATCCGAACAAAAGTTGATGGTTATCCGAACGGATTATGGAGGGGAGTACAGAGGACAGTTCGAGGAATATTGTTGGGCTCAGGGTATGTGGCTAGAATACATAGTGCCAAAGACTCCGAAACTGAATGGAATGGCCGAAAGGATGAACCAGACCGTGATGGAGAGAGTCCGATGCATGTTGGCACATACTAAGTTACCAAAGACCTACTGGGCAGAGGCTTTGAAGACAACTATTTATGTCAGAAACAGGTCTCCCTCAGCCCCTTTAGAAGGCAACATCCCACAAAGGGCGTGGACAGGGAAAGAAGTATCATACTAACATCTAAGGGTGTTCTGTTGTCTGGCATATGTACACATTGCTAAGGACTGGAGGGGGAAGCTCGATCCTAAGAGTTGACCATGTATCTTCCTAGGATACATGGAAAGGGTTGCCCATGTATCTTCTTGGGATATGTGGAAGATGAATTGGGATATTGGCCCATGATCGATAAGAAGATCATCAAGAGCCGAGACATAGTCTTCATGGACAAAAAGATTGTTGTTGACCAGGAAACAAAGAAGAAATGATCATCCCCCGAGTTGACCGATAGAGAGGAGCTGGATGGAATAAGTACCCATCCGATCGGAAGCCAGATGCTAGCCGAAGAACCAAACGCACCGGCCGGATTCATCAAGGAACCGAATCAACTGAAGGAGAACCGGATACCGGATCTGGATAGGGATCCGAATCGGATTGACATGAAGATAAGATTGAGTAGGAAGATATAGAATCGATGGTGAATAACCAAGGCATGAGATATCCTCTGAGAGAGACAAGAGCCCTCGTAGATTTTCGGATGAAGAACGTGTACTACTAACTGATGAGGGGGAGCCAGAAAGCTTCGAGGAAGCAAAGAGGGACACCCACAACTATAAGTGGTTGAGTGCCATGTAGGATGAGATGGATTCCTTGCATGAGAACCACACATATGAGCTAACGAAGTTGCCGAAAGGAAAGAGGGCACTTCGGAACAAGTGGATGTATAAACTGAAACTGGGACATGGTGGAA
The DNA here is from genome assembly GCF_043228905.1 of Azolla caroliniana. Taxonomy (NCBI): domain Eukaryota; kingdom Viridiplantae; phylum Streptophyta; class Polypodiopsida; order Salviniales; family Salviniaceae; genus Azolla; species Azolla caroliniana. The sequence continues at coordinate 8,242,033 of NW_028230437.1, forward strand.
ATCCACCAAGGTACAAAGCCCACATTGTGGTAAAGGGCTTCCAGTAGAAGAAAAGGGATCCACCACAACTAATCAAATGTATAAAGGAGAAGGAATCATCTATCGACATTGGCAAGCAAGAAGAGGAAAGCATAACAATTGATGAATATTCGTGGGATAGGGAAAACAAATCATTCCACATGGTGTCTAAGGAGGAAGAAGTCATTGAAGAGAAAAGTATTATCACCCTAAAGGGGAAAAAGAAGATGATTTCAAACGATGTCCAAGGAGAAGAGGATCTAAGGTTTATTTCTCTCTTTTTTAAGTTTACAAAGTTATTCATAAATGAGTATTCACAGATAAGAGTAGAAGGCATCAAGCACCACATCAAGTTGGAGAATTTGAAGTTTGTCTCACTTATTGTGGTTGTTCCAAAGGAGAAAGACGTCAACTTCCAATCCTTGAATGATTCAACCAAACGAGATTTATTTTTGCTTCCTTTTCGAGATGAGATTCTAGATGAAATGGTCATACATAAAAAACAAGGTAATGTGGAGAATGTGGTGTGCCAAGAAGAAAGTCATGTTGATGAAGCAAAGATTGACATAATTCAAAATATGACAATTCTGACAAGTCTCGAAGCTTTGAAGGTATTTGTACAAAAGGTTCGCTCGCTCGAAAGATTTATTCATATGTTAACATGCTTACTTCTATCAAGAGTTATGTATCACATAGACCTACTTCTGTTTGGAAAGTTGATGAAGATATACTAATTGTTGTAACCTCTTTCTTTGTGTTGACAAGGAGAAAGATGGTGATGGCAATTGTCAATGTGTATGTGTGTGTGTTTAGAAGTGTGAGGTTTTTCCTATCGACTAGCGGGGGTTTTACTCACATAGTTTGTTTCTTTTCTATTTATTTTCTCCTTCTTTGTCTATAGCCATGAATAAGGCGAAGGAGAACCTTTAGTTTTATTAGTAGCTTAGGGTTCACCATAAATGGTTCACAAAAAAGCAAGGGGGAGGGCTAAATGTGAAAGTGTTTTTAGAATTCAAGGTATTGAAGTCTACAAGAATATAAGGTATGGTGCGTTCACATCCGGAGGGCAAGATCACGAGCTAAGGTCTTGAGGATAAGTCAAACAAAAAGCAAGTCACGTGGAGAAAAGTAAAAGAAGAAAAAAGCGGGCACCAAAATGCAGTCTACAACGAACGCTCATAACTCATTCGTTTGGAAGCCAAATATAATGTGTAAATATGGGTTGGAAAGTTTGTGAAGAGAGCTATCCGTAGCTTTTTAAAACTCTAAATTTGGAGCATGGATGAGGGAGATATGACGATTAGAAGATCATTGTGTCATAGCTAAGAATAGGAGATGGAAAAGCTCTAAAAAAAGCGTGGAAAAGAAAGCAAGCGAAACTTATCTACTAGAGGAGAACTTCATATAAAGCAAGAAGAGTGAGGTGGTGAGGAGGGGCCTTTTTTGTGGGGTTTTTCTTGCCTATTCATGTAGTGCGTTTTTTTCTAGTGATCAATTCATCCTTGTAGGCTTGAGTTTATGTATCTTCTTTCTCTTGTTTCTAGGATCATCACTCCTTATTAATATATCTTTGTAGATTTGGGTTTCTATATCTTCCTTCTCTCTCTTTTCTATCATCATCTCTCTTTTCATTTTTGGCGCTCCAGGGAGGGCCGATCCTTTCTGTATAACGGGAGGAACGGTTGTCCACTAATTGATGGTTGGATCTACCGATTCATCATCAAACTAATGGCACGATATGGAGTTCGCGATGCGACAGATCTACGAAGAGAACTTTTCCAATTGCGTATGGTTTCACCAATGTGCTACCTCGAGTATGAGAAGACGTTTTTGGATATATGGTCCACTTGGATTGGACTTGTTGGAGGCGTTGAAGATGTATACTTCAAGATGGAAAGATTCAAAGCAGGGCTAGATCCATATTTTCAATATGAAGTGCATATGAAGTACCCAAGGTCTTTCCATGATTTGCTTCGAGTATGTCAAAGTTATGATCAACAATTGAAGAAGTTGTTATTCGGTGAAGCATATGGATTATCGGCGTCATATACCATAAATCCAAGCTATAATAATTGTGGATCGGTCATGAGCCAACAACCAGCCTACTTGCAATGTCCGATTCAACAGGTTCCCTCATATCATTATTCTAATTTTTGGAGTTATAATGATGTCTATGAAGGTGATTCCAGAGACAATGAAGAAGAGGTGATGAATGTGGAGTCCCCCCATCTAGTTCATGAGGACAACCATGATATAAAGAATGATGATGTGAAAGACGAATCTAAGGAGATAGTTATGAGAAGCGATGTTATGGATGGTGATGCCAATGTACATCATGTTGAGGACATTATTGATACAACAAGTGATATGGTGGTTGATGATGAATATGTGCAAGATGAAATGGAAGATATGACAAAAGAAGTTGTTGATGGTGAAGTACCCACAACGAAGTTGCAAGATGAAGAAGGTAACCTAGAAGTGATAGCTGGAGATTGGCTTTTGGAGATCAATGCGTGTAAGGAAGCATTGGTAAGTGCCAAGTTGCAGTGTATGAAGGTGTTCATGCATGATTTATGTTTTGGATTTGCATTGAGTAGCAACAAAGTTATGTGGGCATCAACTCTTCAACAACAATTTGACCAAGAGCCAAGAGATTTACTTGTAATGCATGATTGGAGTATCATTAACTTATCACCATCAAAGGATCCACCACAACTAATCAAATGTATAAAGGAGAAGGAATCATCTATCGACATTGGCAAGCAAGAAGAGGAAAGCATAACAATTGATGAATATTCGTGGGATAGGGAAAACAAATCATTCCACATGGTGTCTAAGGAGGAAGAAGTCATTGAAGAGAAAAGTATTATCACCCTAAAGGGGAAAAAGAAGATGATTTCAAACGATGTCCAAGGAGAAGAGGATCTAAGGTTTATTTCTCTCTTTTTTAAGTTTACAAAGTTATTCATAAATGAGTATTCACAGATAAGAGTAGAAGGCATCAAGCACCACATCAAGTTGGAGAATTTGAAGTTTGTCTCACTTATTGTGGTTGTTCCAAAGGAGAAAGACGTCAACTTCCAATCCTTGAATGATTCAACCAAACGAGATTTATTTTTGCTTCCTTTTCGAGATGAGATTCTAGATGAAATGGTCATACATAAAAAACAAGGTAATGTGGAGAATGTGGTGTGCCAAGAAGAAAGTCATGTTGATGAAGCAAAGATTGACATAATTCAAAATATGACAATTCTGACAAGTCTCGAAGCTTTGAAGGTATTTGTACAAAAGGTTCGCTCGCTCGAAAGATTTATTCATATGTTAACATGCTTACTTCTATCAAGAGTTATGTATCACATAGACCTACTTCTGTTTGGAAAGTTGATGAAGATATACTAATTGTTGTAACCTCTTTCTTTGTGTTGACAAGGAGAAAGATGGTGATGGCAATTGTCAATGTGTATGTGTGTGTGTTTAGAAGTGTGAGGTTTTTCCTATCGACTAGCGGGGGTTTTACTCACATAGTTTGTTTCTTTTCTATTTATTTTCTCCTTCTTTGTCTATAGCCATGAATAAGGCGAAGGAGAACCTTTAGTTTTATTAGTAGCTTAGGGTTCACCATAAATGGTTCACAAAAAAGCAAGGGGGAGGGCTAAATGTGAAAGTGTTTTTAGAATTCAAGGTATTGAAGTCTACAAGAATATAAGGTATGGTGCGTTCACATCCGGAGGGCAAGATCACGAGCTAAGGTCTTGAGGATAAGTCAAACAAAAAGCAAGTCACGTGGAGAAAAGTAAAAGAAGAAAAAAGCGGGCACCAAAATGCAGTCTACAACGAACGCTCATAACTCATTCGTTTGGAAGCCAAATATAATGTGTAAATATGGGTTGGAAAGTTTGTGAAGAGAGCTATCCGTAGCTTTTTAAAACTCTAAATTTGGAGCATGGATGAGGGAGATATGACGATTAGAAGATCATTGTGTCATAGCTAAGAATAGGAGATGGAAAAGCTCTAAAAAAAGCGTGGAAAAGAAAGCAAGCGAAACTTATCTACTAGAGGAGAACTTCATATAAAGCAAGAAGAGTGAGGTGGTGAGGAGGGGCCTTTTTTGTGGGGTTTTTCTTGCCTATTCATGTAGTGCGTTTTTTTCTAGTGATCAATTCATCCTTGTAGGCTTGAGTTTATGTATCTTCTTTCTCTTGTTTCTAGGATCATCACTCCTTATTAATATATCTTTGTAGATTTGGGTTTCTATATCTTCCTTCTCTCTCTTTTCTATCATCATCTCTCTTTTCATTTTTGGCGCTCCAGGGAGGGCCGATCCTTTCTGTATAACGGGAGGAACGGTTGTCCACTAATTGATGGTTGGATCTACCGATTCATCATCAAACTAATGGCACGATATGGAGTTCGCGATGCGACAGATCTACGAAGAGAACTTTTCCAATTGCGTATGGTTTCACCAATGTGCTACCTCGAGTATGAGAAGACGTTTTTGGATATATGGTCCACTTGGATTGGACTTGTTGGAGGCGTTGAAGATGTATACTTCAAGATGGAAAGATTCAAAGCAGGGCTAGATCCATATTTTCAATATGAAGTGCATATGAAGTACCCAAGGTCTTTCCATGATTTGCTTCGAGTATGTCAAAGTTATGATCAACAATTGAAGAAGTTGTTATTCGGTGAAGCATATGGATTATCGGCGTCATATACCATAAATCCAAGCTATAATAATTGTGGATCGGTCATGAGCCAACAACCAGCCTACTTGCAATGTCCGATTCAACAGGTTCCCTCATATCATTATTCTAATTTTTGGAGTTATAATGATGTCTATGAAGGTGATTCCAGAGACAATGAAGAAGAGGTGATGAATGTGGAGTCCCCCCATCTAGTTCATGAGGACAACCATGATATAAAGAATGATGATGTGAAAGACGAATCTAAGGAGATAGTTATGAGAAGCGATGTTATGGATGGTGATGCCAATGTACATCATGTTGAGGACATTATTGATACAACAAGTGATATGGTGGTTGATGATGAATATGTGCAAGATGAAATGGAAGATATGACAAAAGAAGTTGTTGATGGTGAAGTACCCACAACGAAGTTGCAAGATGAAGAAGGTAACCTAGAAGTGATAGCTGGAGATTGGCTTTTGGAGATCAATGCGTGTAAGGAAGCATTGGTAAGTGCCAAGTTGCAGTGTATGAAGGTGTTCATGCATGATTTATGTTTTGGATTTGCATTGAGTAGCAACAAAGTTATGTGGGCATCAACTCTTCAACAACAATTTGACCAAGAGCCAAGAGATTTACTTGTAATGCATGATTGGAGTATCATTAACTTATCACCATCAAAGGATCCACCACAACTAATCAAATGTATAAAGGAGAAGGAATCATCTATCGACATTGGCAAGCAAGAAGAGGAAAGCATAACAATTGATGAATATTCGTGGGATAGGGAAAACAAATCATTCCACATGGTGTCTAAGGAGGAAGAAGTCATTGAAGAGAAAAGTATTATCACCCTAAAGGGGAAAAAGAAGATGATTTCAAACGATGTCCAAGGAGAAGAGGATCTAAGGTTTATTTCTCTCTTTTTTAAGTTTACAAAGTTATTCATAAATGAGTATTCACAGATAAGAGTAGAAGGCATCAAGCACCACATCAAGTTGGAGAATTTGAAGTTTGTCTCACTTATTGTGGTTGTTCCAAAGGAGAAAGACGTCAACTTCCAATCCTTGAATGATTCAACCAAACGAGATTTATTTTTGCTTCCTTTTCGAGATGAGATTCTAGATGAAATGGTCATACATAAAAAACAAGGTAATGTGGAGAATGTGGTGTGCCAAGAAGAAAGTCATGTTGATGAAGCAAAGATTGACATAATTCAAAATATGACAATTCTGACAAGTCTCGAAGCTTTGAAGGTATTTGTACAAAAGGTTCGCTCGCTCGAAAGATTTATTCATATGTTAACATGCTTACTTCTATCAAGAGTTATGTATCACATAGACCTACTTCTGTTTGGAAAGTTGATGAAGATATACTAATTGTTGTAACCTCTTTCTTTGTGTTGACAAGGAGAAAGATGGTGATGGCAATTGTCAATGTGTATGTGTGTGTGTTTAGAAGTGTGAGGTTTTTCCTATCGACTAGCGGGGGTTTTACTCACATAGTTTGTTTCTTTTCTATTTATTTTCTCCTTCTTTGTCTATAGCCATGAATAAGGCGAAGGAGAACCTTTAGTTTTATTAGTAGCTTAGGGTTCACCATAAATGGTTCACAAAAAAGCAAGGGGGAGGGCTAAATGTGAAAGTGTTTTTAGAATTCAAGGTATTGAAGTCTACAAGAATATAAGGTATGGTGCGTTCACATCCGGAGGGCAAGATCACGAGCTAAGGTCTTGAGGATAAGTCAAACAAAAAGCAAGTCACGTGGAGAAAAGTAAAAGAAGAAAAAAGCGGGCACCAAAATGCAGTCTACAACGAACGCTCATAACTCATTCGTTTGGAAGCCAAATATAATGTGTAAATATGGGTTGGAAAGTTTGTGAAGAGAGCTATCCGTAGCTTTTTAAAACTCTAAATTTGGAGCATGGATGAGGGAGATATGACGATTAGAAGATCATTGTGTCATAGCTAAGAATAGGAGATGGAAAAGCTCTAAAAAAAGCGTGGAAAAGAAAGCAAGCGAAACTTATCTACTAGAGGAGAACTTCATATAAAGCAAGAAGAGTGAGGTGGTGAGGAGGGGCCTTTTTTGTGGGGTTTTTCTTGCCTATTCATGTAGTGCGTTTTTTTCTAGTGATCAATTCATCCTTGTAGGCTTGAGTTTATGTATCTTCTTTCTCTTGTTTCTAGGATCATCACTCCTTATTAATATATCTTTGTAGATTTGGGTTTCTATATCTTCCTTCTCTCTCTTTTCTATCATCATCTCTCTTTTCATTTTTGGCGCTCCAGGGAGGGCCGATCCTTTCTGTATAACGGGAGGAACGGTTGTCCACTAATTGATGGTTGGATCTACCGATTCATCATCAAACTAATGGCACGATATGGAGTTCGCGATGCGACAGATCTACGAAGAGAACTTTTCCAATTGCGTATGGTTTCACCAATGTGCTACCTCGAGTATGAGAAGACGTTTTTGGATATATGGTCCACTTGGATTGGACTTGTTGGAGGCGTTGAAGATGTATACTTCAAGATGGAAAGATTCAAAGCAGGGCTAGATCCATATTTTCAATATGAAGTGCATATGAAGTACCCAAGGTCTTTCCATGATTTGCTTCGAGTATGTCAAAGTTATGATCAACAATTGAAGAAGTTGTTATTCGGTGAAGCATATGGATTATCGGCGTCATATACCATAAATCCAAGCTATAATAATTGTGGATCGGTCATGAGCCAACAACCAGCCTACTTGCAATGTCCGATTCAACAGGTTCCCTCATATCATTATTCTAATTTTTGGAGTTATAATGATGTCTATGAAGGTGATTCCAGAGACAATGAAGAAGAGGTGATGAATGTGGAGTCCCCCCATCTAGTTCATGAGGACAACCATGATATAAAGAATGATGATGTGAAAGACGAATCTAAGGAGATAGTTATGAGAAGCGATGTTATGGATGGTGATGCCAATGTACATCATGTTGAGGACATTATTGATACAACAAGTGATATGGTGGTTGATGATGAATATGTGCAAGATGAAATGGAAGATATGACAAAAGAAGTTGTTGATGGTGAAGTACCCACAACGAAGTTGCAAGATGAAGAAGGTAACCTAGAAGTGATAGCTGGAGATTGGCTTTTGGAGATCAATGCGTGTAAGGAAGCATTGGTAAGTGCCAAGTTGCAGTGTATGAAGGTGTTCATGCATGATTTATGTTTTGGATTTGCATTGAGTAGCAACAAAGTTATGTGGGCATCAACTCTTCAACAACAATTTGACCAAGAGCCAAGAGATTTACTTGTAATGCATGATTGGAGTATCATTAACTTATCACCATCAAAGGATCCACCACAACTAATCAAATGTATAAAGGAGAAGGAATCATCTATCGACATTGGCAAGCAAGAAGAGGAAAGCATAACAATTGATGAATATTCGTGGGATAGGGAAAACAAATCATTCCACATGGTGTCTAAGGAGGAAGAAGTCATTGAAGAGAAAAGTATTATCACCCTAAAGGGGAAAAAGAAGATGATTTCAAACGATGTCCAAGGAGAAGAGGATCTAAGGTTTATTTCTCTCTTTTTTAAGTTTACAAAGTTATTCATAAATGAGTATTCACAGATAAGAGTAGAAGGCATCAAGCACCACATCAAGTTGGAGAATTTGAAGTTTGTCTCACTTATTGTGGTTGTTCCAAAGGAGAAAGACGTCAACTTCCAATCCTTGAATGATTCAACCAAACGAGATTTATTTTTGCTTCCTTTTCGAGATGAGATTCTAGATGAAATGGTCATACATAAAAAACAAGGTAATGTGGAGAATGTGGTGTGCCAAGAAGAAAGTCATGTTGATGAAGCAAAGATTGACATAATTCAAAATATGACAATTCTGACAAGTCTCGAAGCTTTGAAGGTATTTGTACAAAAGGTTCGCTCGCTCGAAAGATTTATTCATATGTTAACATGCTTACTTCTATCAAGAGTTATGTATCACATAGACCTACTTCTGTTTGGAAAGTTGATGAAGATATACTAATTGTTGTAACCTCTTTCTTTGTGTTGACAAGGAGAAAGATGGTGATGGCAATTGTCAATGTGTATGTGTGTGTGTTTAGAAGTGTGAGGTTTTTCCTATCGACTAGCGGGGGTTTTACTCACATAGTTTGTTTCTTTTCTATTTATTTTCTCCTTCTTTGTCTATAGCCATGAATAAGGCGAAGGAGAACCTTTAGTTTTATTAGTAGCTTAGGGTTCACCATAAATGGTTCACAAAAAAGCAAGGGGGAGGGCTAAATGTGAAAGTGTTTTTAGAATTCAAGGTATTGAAGTCTACAAGAATATAAGGTATGGTGCGTTCACATCCGGAGGGCAAGATCACGAGCTAAGGTCTTGAGGATAAGTCAAACAAAAAGCAAGTCACGTGGAGAAAAGTAAAAGAAGAAAAAAGCGGGCACCAAAATGCAGTCTACAACGAACGCTCATAACTCATTCGTTTGGAAGCCAAATATAATGTGTAAATATGGGTTGGAAAGTTTGTGAAGAGAGCTATCCGTAGCTTTTTAAAACTCTAAATTTGGAGCATGGATGAGGGAGATATGACGATTAGAAGATCATTGTGTCATAGCTAAGAATAGGAGATGGAAAAGCTCTAAAAAAAGCGTGGAAAAGAAAGCAAGCGAAACTTATCTACTAGAGGAGAACTTCATATAAAGCAAGAAGAGTGAGGTGGTGAGGAGGGGCCTTTTTTGTGGGGTTTTTCTTGCCTATTCATGTAGTGCGTTTTTTTCTAGTGATCAATTCATCCTTGTAGGCTTGAGTTTATGTATCTTCTTTCTCTTGTTTCTAGGATCATCACTCCTTATTAATATATCTTTGTAGATTTGGGTTTCTATATCTTCCTTCTCTCTCTTTTCTATCATCATCTCTCTTTTCAATATGCAACAACCAGAATGATTCGTCAAAAAGAGACAGGAGAACTTGGTATGCCGGCTGAAGAAGAGTCTTTACGGACTGAAGCATATTCCCTGGCAATGGTACCGGAAGTTCGAATCCTTAATGGCCGACCAAGGATACCACAAGATGCAAGCTAATCACTACATGTTCATGAAGAAGTTTGACGAAGGAGACTTTCTAATCCTATTGTTGTACATAGACAACATGCTGATTATCGGGCAGGACCATATCAAGATCGGAATGTTGAAGAAGGCTTTGAGCAGGTCTTTCTCAATGAAGGATCTGGGTCAGGCAAGGCAAATCCTGGGGATGCACATTGTTCGGGACTCGATAAAGAGGTTATTGTGGTTGTCACATGAGAAGTACGTGACAAAGGTGCTCCAGAGATTCAGCATGGAAAACGCAAAGCCGACCAACTCGACACTACAGACCAACAGTAAGTTGTCTGGGAGACAAAGTTTGAAGATAAAGACGGAGAAAGTTGAGATGATGAAGGTACCCTACACCTCAGCAGTCGGGATTTTGATGTACGCGATGGTGTGTACTAGGGTGGACATCGGATACGTAGTCAGAGTCGTCAGCCAATTCATGAGCAATCGGGGCAGAGAACATTGGGCAACAGTCAAGTGGATACTCCAGTACCTTCAAGACAGCTCAAGCACGTGCCTCTGATTCGGCTTAGATAAACCCATACTAGAAGGTTTTATTGATTCGAACATGTCGGCTAATGTGGATACCGGCCGGTTCACATCCGGATATGTCATGACCTATGCAGGGGCAACTGTCTCGTGGTAGTTGAGGTTGGAGAAGTTCGTGGCACTGTCAACCACTGAAGCGGAGGACATGGCAAAGAAATAATTTGAATGAAAGACTTTATGGAGAGTTGGGGATTCGACAGAAGGAATTCCAACTCTACTGCAATAACCAAAGTGCCATCCACCTTGCAAAGAATGGCGCCTACCAGTTGAGGACCAAGCACATTCAAAGAAGATACCACTAGCTCCTGTCATGAATACATAAACATCATGGTTGCACTTGGGCTTGAACCCAAGGACTTGTAATACATAATCAAGAACCTAACCATTAAGATAGCATATGATCATATGAAATGATAAAAGCTACTTCTTGTAATAGACTCAGTATTTTAAATGTTCTGGAACATTCTAGAATATCCTAGAACATCTTAGACTATTCTAGGTCTAGAACATTCTAGAGCATTATAGAAATCTCTAGGCTATTCTATAGGAACCTATAAATATAGACATACAATTCTTCTCAAACCAATTCGAATCAACACTAGTCTTAAGCTTTCATCGCTTATCTTGTATCCATTTTCATTCTATCTTATTAATACATTCATTCTTCTCTTGTCACTTCATTCCTCTCTTCTTGTGATCTCTTTACATCTTTCTTCTGCCACTCTATCATTTCTCTTAGTTCTGATAGTTTGATTCGAATTCTCTCTCTCTCTCTCTCTCTCTCTCTCTCTCTCTCTCTCTCTCTCCTTTATCCTCCTCGATAAACATCACGAAACCATGGTTGCCATTAACTCAGAAGAATATATCACCTTTGTTGCAGAAATGGAGAATCTTAAATCCAAGTTCGCATCTCTTGAATTAGAGAATCAACGTCTTCTTGGGGATCTACAAAAGGTTACTTTGGAGAAGCAACAACAAGAAGAAGAGTTTACGCGACAGGTGCAACAATTAGAATCGACAATTGTAATTTTACAACAACAAAGGGTCGAAGGTCAAGGAAGTATTAAGAAGCCCAAAATCAGTCTCCCAGCTAAATTTGATGGTTCGAGGGCGCATTTCTGAGGTTTCTTGAATCAAGTGCAGTTGGTAATCCAAATGCATCCCACGCGTTATCCGGCAGATGCATCACGAATCGGGTTAGTGGGCACCTTATTGACTGGCATAGCGTTGTCATGGTTTGCTCCATTACTAGAGACAAATTCTCCTCTACTGCATAATTTCGAGGAGTTTGTCAAAGAATTTAAGGCTTGCTTCGGAGGTACAGATGGGGCAAGAACAACAATTAACAAGATTCATACACTACGTCAAGGTGATCAACCAACCTCAACATATGCAACTATTTTCCATCTCATTGCAACCGATATTCCTTGGGATGAACAAGCCCTAATGCAACAATTTCATTTCGGTCTTCATAGTGATGTGAAGGACTTCTTACCTTCCCCGAGGATCCAAAATCACTTACAGAAGCTATTAGTTGATCAATACATTGTGATAATCATCTTTTTGAGCGTCAATCTGAGCGACAACAACAAATAACAAGATCAAGATACACACCAACTTATGCATCAGTAACGACGCAATCGTCTCCAAGGCAAACGTATAGCCCTGCTCCAACCCCAAGGCAAACACGTAGTCCAACCCCAATGGAAAGGCCGACACCCATGGAGATCGATATGACCCAACAACGAGGAACATTGTTGGACGAAGAAAAGCAACGACGCCGAGCAAACCGTTTGTGCTTATATTTCGGAGGTCCAGGACATATAGCCATTCATTGCTCCCATAGGCCAAGACGTCAGATAAATCAAATTCACTATGACAATAAAAATGAGTCCAACATTTTAGAAGCACTTAGTGATTCTAATATTATGAATGATCCACCCTTGTCCAATAAGTTTGAATTCCTAAGCCAATTAGAAGAGGAGTCAAACGAATAAGTCCGGCCAAAATAGGAGCCATTTGGTTGGACAACCCTAGATCTGTAGTGAAGGTTCCATTTCATCCAAGCATGTTAGTAGAGTCTTCTCAACCCAAGTACAAGTTAGGACACCGAGTTTCCAACTTCACGTCCAAGCCCTCTTGGATACTGGAGCCAATTCTTGTTTCATAGATAGAGATTTTGCCCAAAAACATCAAATATCCTTGCATACACTTCCTTGCCCAGTTTCTGTAGTAGTGATTGATGGACGTCCCATAGCTTCCGGGAAGATATTCGAAGAGTCTGAGCTAATACACATACTCTTAGGTGATTTTGGATGTGTAGTCTCCTTAAACATAATCCGAAGCCTCGAGCATCCAATTGTCCTTGGTTTGCCATGGTTTGAGCTACATAACCCAAGAATAAATTGGAGGAGGCGAGAAATTTGGTGCCCTTCTACAGAACACATCATTGTTAAGGATTGAACCTAGGACTATTCCCTTAAAGAATATAGTTCTACCAGTGCATCATCTCCTTTTAACCAAATCTCAACCATCACATTGCTAAGGATCGAAAAGAGCCATCGTGGAGTCCGATCTACAATCTATCATCAACTGAGCTTGAGGTTCTTCGAGAATACATTGAGGAGAATATTGCACATGGGTTTATTTGACATTCAAAGTCTCCTGCCGGTGCTCCTATATTTTTTGTGAAGAAAAAGGATGAGTCGCTTCGTTTGGTCGTGGACTATCAAGGATTAAATAAAGTCACCGTAAGAAATAGATATGTTCTTCCTTTAATCTCCAGTCTTTTAGAGCGCATTGGTGGGGTAAAGCATTTTACAAAGATTGATTTAAGGGGTGCATATAATCTTGTTCGCATTCGACCAACAAATGAGTGGAAAACAACATTTTGCACTTAGTATGGTCATTTCGAGTATACAGTCATGCCTTTCGGGCTCACAAATGCACCCACAGTTTTCCAACATATGGCAAATGACATTTTCCGGGATTTTCTAGATATTTTTCTCATAATCTATTTAGTTTATCTGTTGATTTACTCTAAAACATAGGAGGAGCATGATATACATGTCCAGAAAGTACTTTAATGCTTAAGAAAGTATGGTCTGTATGCCAAACTTG